>NW_028319617.1:0-286863 GCF_062004578.1 Staurois parvus | reverse complement strand
TAGTCACGTCCGTCCTCTTCTCCATAGTCACGTCCGTCCTCTTCCTCCATAGTCACGTCCGTCCTCTTCCTCCATAGTCACGTCCGTCCTCTTCCTCCATAGTCACGTCCGTCCTCTTCCTCCATAGTCACGTCCGTCCTCTTCCTCCATAGTCACGTCCGTCCTCTTCCTCCATAGTCACGTCCGTCCTCTTCCTCCATAGTCACTGTGACGTCTTTTATCTCCAGCAGATGATGATACACACATATATAGTGTGGGAACCCAGATGAACCCCTTCAGGGGCAGAACATTCCCCCACTTCCGGGGCCGGAACATTCTCCTCATTGTGGAGATAAATTCTAGTAATATGGTCCTCTAAACAAACAGCACTGACAATAAATAGACAAGACAAGGACCATCCTGACCATACATGGCCTACAAAGGGCAATGATGACACTACACAGGCAGCCAATGGGCAATCATTACACTATGCAGCCAACACAATGATGGAGTGCCGGGGTCAGGAGTATGGAGCATAGAGCCCCTTACATTGCTGCTCAGGAGGAAGGAAACATTCCCCAGCCGGCCATGAAGAATATGTTCCATCATTGGTGTCAGAGGGAGGGAAATACTGAGGGGTCTGAGGGAAGTAGAGGAGCTGAGGGGTCTCTCAGGGGTTACTGAGGATGGGAGACTTTGGGGCCCCTTAGGGGATAGTGAAGTTAAAGGGTTTTAAGGGGGTAGAGTAGCTGAAGGAATCTGGTAGGATAGGGTTGGTGGGGAGCAGGGCTCTGAGGAAAGAGAAGTTTGTCAGGCTCAGGGGGACACTGAGGTAGGGAGGGGGGCTCTTGGTCTCTGATTGTCCTCTTACCTGCACTTACTTTCCAGACCTCCTTACAGAGCTTCTACCAGGAAAGGAAGGCAACCTTCACCTTCTTACCATCTCACTGGTCAAATAATGTATTCCAAGATACCAAATAGAATGCAGAAGGACAATCCTTTACCCCTTGGTGGACACTTGTTCTTAGAGGAGGACTCTTGGTGCATTTTTGACTAAAAGGTAAGTGGGGGTCAGTGCTAGACATCTTCAGGAGACACTCCAATACCTCCCATGACACAGGCTCTGGCAGTGCCCGGTGCTGGAATTCAGAGCCCCAGGAACCCACCACCACTCTGTACAATGTCCTGGATATTACAGTATACTTGATACTCAAACCCTCCTGCTGTCCTCCTTCTACCCATACTAGGCTGTCATTGGAGGGAAGAGAATAGGCTCCTTCCTGACAGCTCTCTACTCCACCAGCACCATCCTCCTGCTACCCAATCCAATCACTTCTCTTACTGCAGAGAGTGACAGTGACATCACTCCTGTCAGTCAGCAGGCTGCCACAGATTGGAGCCTTGCAGCCGGAGTTCTGCCAGTTGTCCTGATTAGGCAGCAACTCCGGCCAAAAGTCCTCAAGTTCCCCTTCTTGGACATCATGATGAGCTGACATTGACCTCACAGCACTGCCTCAGAGCAAACTAGTCATAGGAAGGATCGTATTTATCATTCCTTGTCTGCAGATCTAAAACTCATCAAAATCAGTTCAGAGACCAAACAAACCCAACAGAGAAAAGGGGATTTCTGATTTGACAGGTCAAGAGGGTCCCGGGACCTCCAAAATGTAGCAAATACTAAACAGTCCAGACTACTGTCTTCGCATGGGGAAGTAGTTCTCCAATGTCCAGCAGCCCTCCTATTCCCCCCTCACATCCACATCCTATTATTGTGTGACCAATACCATCCAAATCATTCTTACTTTCATTTCCCAAAGTTATCCGTCTACAAGGAGACCTGTATAGATCACATGATGGCACCAATGAGGATGGAGGAGGACCGGAGTCACATGACTGAGAAGATACTAAACCTCACCCTGGAAATCATCTACCTGCTGACCGGAGAGGTGAGGAGGATTCTGGGAATCACATGACATCACTCTTATCTCTATTAATAAAACACAGACCTGACCGGAGAGGTGAGGAGGATTCTGGGAGGTCACATGACATCACTCTTATCTCTACTAATAACACAAAGACCTGACCGGAGAGGTGAGGAGGATTCTGGGAGGTCACGTGACATCACTCTTATCTCTATTAATAAAACACAGACCTGACCGGAGAGGTGAGGAGGATTCTGGGAGGTCACATGACATCACTGTTATCTCTATTAAAAAAACACAGACCTGACCGGAGAGGTGAGGAGGATTCTGGGAGGTCACATGACATCACTCTTATCTCTATTAATAAAACAAAGACCTGGCCGGAGAGGTGAGGAGGATTCTGGGAGGTCACATGACATCACTCTTATCTCTATTAATAACACACAGAGCTGACCGGAGAGGTGAGGAGGATTCTGGGAGGTCACATGACATCACTTTCATCTCTATTAATAAAACACAGACCTGACCGGAGAGGTGAGGAGGATTCTGGGAGATCAAATGACATCACTCTCCTCTCTATTAATAAAACACAGACCTGACTGGAGAGGTGAGGGGGATTCTGGGAGGTCACATGACATCACTCTCCTCTCTATTAAAAAAACACAGACCTGACCGGAGAGGTGAGGAGGATTCTGGGAGATCACATTACATCACTCGTGCCTCTTAATAAAACACCAACCTGACCGAAGAAGTGGGGAGGATTCTGGGAGGTCACATGACATCACTCTCATCTCCATTAATAAAACACAGACTTGACCAGAGAGGTGAGGGGGATTCTGGGAGGTCACATGACATCACTCTTATCTCTATTAATAAAACACAGACCTGACCAGAGAGGTGAGGGGGATTCTGGGAGGTCACATGACATCACTCTTATCTCTATTAATAAAACACAGACCTGACCGGAGAGGTGAGGAGGATTCTGGGAATCTAACATGATATTCCTATTGGTTCCTCAATACAGAGATTTCCTCTTCTGAAGTCAGGTGATCATATGACCATCACAGTGCCTCCATGTGACTCCCTAAACCCTGAGAGACACAACATGCAGAAGATTCTAGAAGTCACCAAGAAGATGATGGAGCTGCTGACAGGAGAGGTGAGCGGTGCCGGGAATTCTGGGACATTCTCCAGTAACAGACAAGGGATGTGTCTGGATGGTGACTGTATCATTGTGTGTGTCAGGTTCCTATAAGGTGTCAGGGTGTCACTGTCTATTTCTCCATGGAGGAGTGGGAGTATTTAGAAGGACACAAGGATCTCTACAAGGACGTCATGATGGACAATCAGCCGCCCCTCACATCACCGGGTAAGAGGAGACTTTATTGTAAAGGAGAGAGCAGTACGGAGGATCCACCTAGATCCCCCATCATCTGATAAACACATAGAAACAATGGATTCAGTCAGTGTGTGTGTTTCCTACAGATGGATCCAGTCATGGGAACCCACCAGAGAGATGTCCCCGTCCTCTGTATTCCCGGGATTCCACACAGGAAGGTCACACCATCCCTCACCATCATCAGGTAGATGAGGAACAATCACTGATAGTATCATTAGGATCTGTACATTATCTGCATTGTTACCGTTGATGTCATTTTTATTATATATTCAGAGTGGAAACCTGAGAGATCCTAAAGTTGAGGAAAAAGAAGAAATAGAAGAGGAGGAGGATGAGGATGGGGTGATGGAGGAGTCAGAGATTCCAGAAAAACACAAAGATCTGTACCAGGACACCATGGTGGAGTCATCCAGCTACAAAAATCTACCAGAGAGATGTCCCTGTCCTCTGTATTCCCGGGATTCCTCACAGGAGGGTCACACCATCCCTCACCATTACAAGGTTTGTGTCAGGTCCAGACTGGCCATAGGGCACACTGGGTATTTGCCTTGTGGACAGGGGCTTCCGGACAGGGCCAGAACTCTGGGAACTCTGCTGCATTTCCTTAGTACCCTGTGATGTCTGGGGAGGGAGTGAGGCAGACAGCTCTGGAGCCCCGGAGCCATGGGGGACTCAGCCAGGGGGCAATGTAACCTTGCTGCTCTGATGCCATTGTTAGTGGCCCCAGGAGGCTGGACTGTGGCTGCCCAGTGGCTGCAGGGCTCTGAGCTGAGAGAGCCTCTCTCTTACAGCCCAGAGCCATCAATGACATTCCACCCCTTTTCCCGCATGGACAGTTGAGAGAGAGAGCTGGTTCTGTTCCTCCTCCCTCTCCTCCTGTGTCATCCTCACCTACACCCCCCGGCAGTGTTGTGCCTCAGAGATGGAGATATGTGGGTGGAAAGTTTTCTTTTTCTACATTCTGCGGAGGATTACACTGGACTGCTCAGTCTAAAATGCCTGGGACAATTTTTTTGGCCCAGTCTGGGCCTGGCTGGTGGGATGGAGCATCTATAAGATGGACTTGTAGAGACAATGTGTGGATTTTGTGTGTGATGTCACAATAATAAAGCTCATATTTTACAGATGATATTTTCTCTCATTTCCTTGATTTAGAGTGGAGATCCAATCGATATAGAATTTGAGGTGAAAGCAGAAGAAGAAGAAGAGGCGTATGTGAGGGATGATCAGCAGTCTATGGAGGAGGATGGAATAACGGGGACATTTATAGAGGAGGACACTCCTACAGAGATCAGCACAGGTGGGTCATGAACACTAAATCCATTCCTCCACCCATACTGCTCACTGATTGGTCCAGAGTAGGGCGGGGACTGGGTGATATCAGCCTGTAATCCCCTGGTCACTTTCCTGAGCTGTGTTCCCCGTCCTGTATTCCTGGATTTCTCTCGGATAATCTTCCTTCTCTGTGCTGCAGACACAATTTATGTATCTAGACTGGATTTATGGGGATTCTGGGGTTCAGCTGGCAGCAAAATGATGATTCATGAGCATTTCTAGACCTAGACACCTGGGGTATGTGCTTTGGATTCTCTTCCCCATGTCCGGGTCTAGTAAGATCCCTGACAGAACAATTCTCCCAGGGAGGGAGGGTAGAGATAATGGGCTGAGAACTCTGTTGCTTATCCAAAAAGCTAGGAAGGGGAAAACCCCGGTAGTAGTGCTTTCCATCGATGCTGAAAAGGCATTCGATAGAGTAGATTGGGGCTTTATGATGGATACCCTGGAAACTCTAGGAATGGGAGTAAGAATGAGAGAGTGGATAGGAAAGTTGTATAGAGAGCCCTCAGCGGTTGTCATGGTTAATGGAGAGAGGTCGGAACCTATTGGGATGTCAAATGGAACTAGACAGGGATGTCCACTGTCCCCATTGTTGTATGTATTGGCATTGGAACCTTTATTGGCAACTATTAGGAAGAATATAAATATAAAAGGTGTGCAGATAGGGGAAGTCGAACATAAAGTAGCTGCCTTTGCGGATGACCTGTTGTTTTATGTGGCAAATCCTAGGATAACACTCCCAAATCTAATGAAGAGCTTAAAGGATTATGGGGAGCTATCAAACTTGAAAATCAATCCAACAAAAACTGAGATCTTAAATGTAAACCTTCCAAATAGTGAAAAAGAAAAAATACAAAAATAATTCCCTTTTATATGGAAAAATAGAGAGATAAAGTATTTGGTAGTTAAACTTTCTGCTTCATATACGAACCTGTATAAATTAAACTATATCCCACTCTTAAATGAGATCAAGGAGGAACTAAGGAGATTGGGAGGAGGTAATCCATCTTGGATAGGCCGTATAAACCTGATAAAAATGATAATTGTACCAAAAATCCTCTATAAATTCCAGATGATTCCAGTCAAAATCCCGGAGGTCTTTTTTAAAGTAATAAAAAGGATGTTAACAAAATACATATGGAAAAATAAAAAACCTAGAATATCATATGACTTGTTAAGTAGAAAAAAGGAGAAGGGAGGTTTGGGAGTGCCAGATATTAAGAGGTATTATAGAGCAGCAGTCCTAGCGAGAATGTATGATTGGATACATAACTCAGAGGGGAAAAGGTGGGTTCAGATTGAGAATGAACTAAGTGGAGGTACCTTGAGTAGAATTATATGGGCACCAGCACAATATAGAGGGTTAAAAGATACCACGAGTGTTTTTACATTAAATGTTTTAAAGGTTTGGGATAAATTGCACAAATTTATGAAATGGGATTTTAATTCACAATTAATATCACTGAAGAACACAGATTATTTCCCTCCAGGTAAGGAGGAGAGCACAGGAAAATGGTTTAAAAAAGAAGATATCCAATTGAGAGATATTATGGAAGGACAGGAATTGAGAACACTTAAGGATTTGAAAAAAGATAAAAGGGAACTCTTCATTAAAATAGATGAGTGGAAATATCACCAATTAAAACACTTTGTCAGAAACCTTCCAAACCGATGAGATTGAGAAAGGATTGGAATCTGTTTGAGAGGTTGTTAGAAACACGAGGTGATGGGAGGCGGGGTACGGCAAAGATTTATAAGACCCTCACTGAGTTAGACACTCACACAAAGCCAATGTATATAGTAAAATGGGAAAGAGATTTGGGAATAGAGATAGATGATGATAAACAAAGGAAAATATATAGACTAATACACGAGAATATAAGTATGAGGGAGGTGGAGGTAAATTATAAGTGTTTAACGAGATGGCACATTACACCGAAGGTTGAGTATAAGATATGTGGGGAAAATACAGTAGAGTGCTGGAGGGGATGTGGAAAGATAGGCACGTCATATCATATATGGTGGGAGTGCCCGAAGATCCAAGGTTTCTGGGAGATAATTGTCCAACTAATTGAGAATATCTCTGGGATAAAGATAGGACTGGACCCAGAAGTGTCTACTACATAGTACAGAGCTATCAGTAAATAAATACAAGGACTCGGGTATATGGTGCTATCTGAATGCGGCGAAGGGTCTGATACCTAAGTTCTGGCATAGACCAGAGGTGCCGAAGATAGAGGATTGGGTGGAGAGAACGAATCAGATATGTAGGATGGAGAGATTGTATTATATGCAAGAAGACAAGATGGGGTTATTCTCTAAGAGGTGGAGAAAATGGGAAGAATTTATGGTGAAATATATGAAGTAGTAGTGTGAGAGAGGTGGAAGGATTTATATATTCTCTATCCTCGTTGGTAAAAGAGGTAATAGAACAATGCAGAGTGGGTGGGTTTACATGGGGGGAGGGGGGTTTTATTTAGGGAGGAGGGGAAATTAGATAGAGGGGGGAGGTAAATGGGAATAAAGATAGTAAGAAATGTTATTAATGATATGGAAATGGTTTTTGTATGAGAATAATTATGAAATATGTATTATATATGGAAAATAAATAAATATTTAAATTAAAAAAAAAGAACATTTCTCCCAGGGTTCCTTGCTCTGTGGTCTGCTGGCTGTGCCGGGTGGAGGGATATGTCTGTAGTGTCTCAGACCCAAGTCACTGAGTGCAGTCTCAGGAGATGGGAGGCAGCGGTGTGGGATCTCTGCAACTTGTCTACAGTAAACATTTCATCTTCCACTGATTACTGAATACAATATTATGAGTTCTGACCCTTTATTATATGATTTTATTGTACATTATGTAGTCCTCACTCTTACATTATCTCACTTGTAAATGGCGCCATTTTGAAATTTGGAAAGTATCTGACCACACCAATGCTTGCCAGGGCAGAGGAAACATCCAGGGTCTAATAGACCCCAGATCTCTCCATAAAGAGTACCTGTCACTGTCTATTGCTGTCACAAAGGATGTTTACATTCCTAGTGTCAGCAATAAAGTGATTCAAAATTAAAGAAATAGGTTAAAAATTAGGAAACAAAATGTAAAGTGCCCGTCCCACCGTTCTTGTGTGCAAAGGCAAACCCAGCCATCAGTCCTGCATTGGTACGTATACAGAGATTGTCCCACACTTGAGGTATTGCCGCAATCATCAGAGGGAGAGAAATAATTCCAGCACCAGACCTCCTCTGTAACTCCAAACTGGTAACCTGGAAAGGCTTTTAAAGCGGCGTCTTTGATATGTTTTATGCTTCTAAGTAATTTCACAGCAAAAAATACTGATTTTTACTTCAAAAAAGGCCTGGCCTTCAAATGGACAATCATGACCCTTACACTTTATACTCTGTGTTATACATTACATACTCCTGACCCCTGCACTATATACTCTGTGTTGTACATTACATACTCCTGACCCCTGCACTATATACTCTATGTTGTACATTACATACTCCTGACCCCTGCACTATATACTCTATGTTGTACATTACATACTCCTGACCCCTGCACTATATACTCCATGTTGTACATTACATACTCCTGACCCCTGCACTATATACTCTATGTTATACATTACATCCTCCTGCCCTCTGCACTATATACTCTATGTTGTACATTACATCCTCCTGACCCCTGCACTATATACTCTATGTTGTACATTACATACTCCTGACCCCTGCACTATATACTCTATGTTGTACATTACATACTCCTGACCCCTGCACTATATACTCCATGTTGTACATTCCATAGTCCTGGTTTCTGCTCTCCCCCCACTGCTATATATACACATAATATGGATTCTCTTTTGTTCCCCCATTTCCTCCCAGCTGGACATTTTATATCGGATGATGTGATTGGAGCACAGACTTTTACATGGTGATAATAATGTGATAACATCCTCCAACTTTGGACCCTTAAACAGAAAGTGATAATGAGGGAGGAGTCAATACCCCAATGATGGTGATCTTCAGGATCAGTCCAGTCTTCATCTTGGTTGTTCTCCCCCCATCCTCACTCTCTGACCTCTGGTGGGGCTCAGCCCCGCTGTTCTTCATGACTAAATCATGGACTAAATAAGGAAGTGAGTGATAGAGGGGGTGGCGACCCTCGTCCTATAATCCCCTCATCACTGTCCCTCCTATAAAAGACAGTTCTGGTTGTTTCCTCACTCTCTGACTAAGGTCCATGAATAAAGAAATGACCTGGTAGGAGATCAGAGGAGCCATTTCCTAGTTCCCTTGAGGATGGAATTGTAAGCTCCTCAGAGACCAAGCTGCCTGATGTGGGTGGAGTCCTGGTTTGGGGGAACCAATCAGCTCCTGTCTAGTAATCCTCTTTGTCTTTGTATTTTAGTCCATGGCCGGGAGATGAGGAAAACCTCCAAGGATTGTCTCACTTTGTCTCCAGACTGGAAAGTAGAAGATGAGGACATCACACAGTATAGTCCAGGAGAAAACCCGCCTCCCTCCAATGTCCATCCGGCACCACCCAGTGTAGATGGACCATCGGATTCCTCGTATCCTGAGGAACCTCAGACTGTGCGGGACCGGGCCGGCCTTCCAACAAGGAAGAGGTTCTCCTGTACTGAGTGTGGGAAATGTTTCCGTTATAAATCCAATCTTAATAGGCATAAAAGATGTCACACAGGTGAGAAGCCATATTCCTGTGCTGAGTGCGGGAAATGTTTTGTATTAAAATCACATCTTGTCACACATCAAAGGCTGCACACAGGAGAAAAAATATATTCCTGTCATGAGTGCGGGAAATGTTTTTCACAGAAACCCAATCTTTACACACATCAGAGATCTCACACGGGGGAGAAGCCGTATTCCTGTCCTCAGTGCTGGAAATGCTTTTCATGCAAGTCCATTCTTTCCAGACATCAGAGATCTCACACAGGTGAAAAGCCATTTTCCTGTCCTGAGTGCGGGAAATGTTTTACACAGAAGTCTAATCTTTATGTACATCAGAGATCTCACACAGGGGAGAAGCTGTATTTCTGTCCTGAGTGTGGGAAATGTTTTTCAGACAAGTCTAGTCTTTACAAACATCAGAGATCTCACATGGGGGATAAGCCGTATTCCTGTCCTGAGTGCGGGAAATGTTTTTTAGTGAAGTCTCATCTTTACAGCCATCAGAAATTTCACACGGGGGAGAAGCCATATTCCTGTCCTGAGTGCGGGAAATGTTTTTCAGAGAAGTCCAGTCTTTCCAAACATCAGAGATCTCACATGGGGGAGAAGCCACTTTCCTGTTCTCAGTGTGGGAAATGTTTTTCACAGAAGTCTGATCTGTACACACATCAGAGATCTCACATGGGGGAAAAGCTGTATTCCTGTCCTGTGTGCAGTAAATGTTTCATATATAAATCAGCACTTGTTACACATCAGAGATCTCACACAGGGGAGAAGCCGTATTCCTATCCTGAGTTTGGGAAATGTTTTTCAAGGAGCTTCAATCTTTCCAGGCATAAGAAATCTCACACGGAGGAGAAGCCACTTTCCTGTCCTGAGTGAGTGAAATGTTCCTCACTGAAGTCCTGTCTTCCTGTACATCAGGGGTCCCACACAACCCTGGAGGTGTATTAGTGCCTTGAGTGCGGGAAATGTCTTCTAGATGAATGTTGCTGGACATCCCAGCTCTCATGTGGGGAAGAAGCACCCCCTGATATACACCTCAGATATACTCCATGGCTGATCTTCATCATAGAAGAAACCGTTCATAAGGAGATCAGAGGTCCCCAAAGACATGGATGAAGTGTGGGACCGGGTTGGCTATTGATGGCAGAAGAATAACAATGGAGTCCTGCCCTGTGATTGGCTGAGTCTATAAATTGTTGAATGAATGGACCGTCATTCACCCAGACGTGACCAGTTTGGTCCATACTTAAAGGAGAAGTTCCCCTTTTCGGGCAGAATTTCCCTCCCATAATACACAGAAGCGTTCTCTGATGCCGTCTCTGGCCCGGCCGTCCCGATGGGCTTTCCTCTCCCCTCATCCACAGGACCATTACTTGTCTGTCAGTTTATTGGATCGTTGGAACGGATTTTCAGATTGCATCATTTCCTGTCCATGATTTCTCAGCATTCACTTCCTGTAGGCCACTTCCCAGAAGCCTTCACTTCCTTGTTGCATCACAGAAGGGGGTGTGACAGGGCGTGTTCACCGCTCGGGACCACACCTCCCTCATTATAATACCTTCCTATACAATCTGATTGGACAATCTCCTCTAGATCTCCCCCCAGCTATGTAGTACAAGGGCAGACAAAGTCCAGGGTATGAAATGTGTGACCATTTATATTGGGAACTTGTGAGGCCTGGGGGCTGCAAATGCATTAAGATGTACCGAGGGTTCCGGGGAGAGCGCAGATTAGTAATGTTTGTAACCGTTTTAGGATCACCCAGAAGAGGACAGAGAGGCAAGTGAGGGGATATGAAGTTGCTGGAATATTGAATAGAGTTCCAGGTGCAGAGTGTGTGACCCATCAAGAGGCTGATAGACGTAGGTCTGGATTTAGGAGGACTCCATGGGAGTGAATGGTGAGAAGTCTGAGAACAGAGCAATGCTTCTAAGTCAGCCCATAAGGAGCCATGTATTGTGGTGTAAAGGGGGGTTAGTGGGGTAATCTGGGCACCAAGAAATATTTAGTAACATTTGGAACACCCAAACCTCCTTGTTCCTTATGTATAAACATAGCATGTCTTGGGATTCGTGGCCCTTTGTCTGCTCAGTTGAATCACAAGACCTGATTTTAAAAAGATTTCAGAGTATAGGAGGAGATGGGGATCGGTGGGGGTGGGGATGGGGAAGAGTACAGGACAAGTAAAGGAGTTTTGGTAAAATTGCCAATTTTCCATCACTGATCCTCCCTATCCAGGAGAGGTGAAGATGAGTCCAGGACAGAAGTAGGACTCTCAAGTATTTGAAAGTGGGGATGTAGTTGGCCTCATGGAGTGTGTTGTACGAGCGAGGGAGATGAATGCCCAAATAATCCAGGTAGGAGGTGGGCCAAGGAAACTATCATTCTGTTTTACAGAGGAAAGGGAAATGTATGGAGTACAGAGAATAGGACTGGCAGGGAGGTGTTGGGTTGGACCAAAGTAAGTAAAAGATCATCGGCAAACAATCTGACTTTACCCAGTTCAGGACCGACCACCACACTTATACTGCGGCAGGGCAGTCCCTCTGTTCCAGATCACATACAGTACATGTACACGTGTGAGCCCACCGCCCTGACTGTGCTGTCATTCAGTACAGCACAAGCCGATTATCAGGTCCAGGTCAATGATTTCTGGCCTGGACCTGCTGATCACCTGGACCTGCTGATCACCTGTACCGAATCAGAGATCATTCTGTGTCCATATTTATAAATACAGGAACTGGAAAGGTACACTAGTGAAGAGGAGCACAAATAATACAAAGTATTCCCACAAGCAGCTAAAAAAGGTGATCAATAATCAATAAACCAACTTATCAGTGAATTCAACTAAAACAACGCTGGCCACACCTAAACATACTCATATAAATGTGCAAAAATGTCAATAAATAGAAATACAGCGCCGCACTTTCCTTAACCACTTTAAGTCCGCCCTATAATAGAAATACTGCCACAGGGCAGACTCCCTGCACAAAATCATATGTATATGTATATATATGTATGTGATTCGCGCTCCCGCAGTTGCCAGGGGAGCACATGGGCACACACCAACCTGCCGTTGCCGTGATTCAGTTCCTGACCGATCAATCATCATGTTCAGGCCAGTGATGTTCGGATCTGATGATCGATCCCTGCTCTATCAGAGATCTTCCTGTAGATGTGTTTCCATTACACAGGTACAGGAAATGATGACATCTTCGCTCTCTGAGCACATTCCGTCCCAGAGAGAGAAGAAAGCAGATCCATGTGAGTAAAAGCACTACACACACAGTAAAATCACATTTAGGACACATTTAACCCCTTGATCACCCCCCAGTAACCCCTTTGCTGCCCTGTCACCAGTGTCATTAGTACAGTGTACAGATTTTTTGCTAATCACTGTATTAGTGTCACCAGCGACTTCAGATAGCATTAGGGTCAGTAATCGTCCCTCCCAGATAGCGTCAGATTGCCCGTCAGTACATCAGTCTTCACATTTAACCCCTTGATTGTCAGGAACACGCTCATATACAATAAACCTCCATTGCTAGTATAGTGTCTGAGCGGATCAATATCTTTGATCAGATCAGAAATATGCCAGCGTTCACATTAGTATAGCGTCCCCAAAAATGCAGCGTTAGCGGGATCAGCCCCGGCAACCTGCCAGCACCTGCGTTTAGCCCCTACGCTTAACTCCCCCTCCCCCAGCAAGTGCAGTGTCAGTAGGTAAATTTAACTCTTCCCCTTGATTTTTTGGAGCTGTTTTTCACAGAAGATCTGTATGAATTGATTGCGGATCAAAGCATTTTATATGCACAACAGTTTATCACCACCAACCCGAATTCAAACCTTGCCAGACTGTTTGCATGGAAACCTATTATAGTTTCTGAATTTAAGGTTTTTTTGGGCCTAACCCTCAACATGGGCATTACTAAGAAAAATGAATTGCAGTTGTATTGGTCCACAGACCCGATTCATCATATGCCGTGTTCTCTGCTGTCATGGCCAGGCATGGATATGAGACTATAATGTGTTTTATGCATTTCAATGACAATACAATCTGTCATCCTCGGGGTGACCCTGAATTTGAGCGGCTCCACAAAATTCATCCCCTTGTAAACCACCTTAACCAAAAATGTGCAGATGTCTATACTCCCCACCAAAAAAATCTGCGTTGATGAGTCCCTCATTAATTTTTTAGGCCACCTTGCATTCAAACTATTTCTCCCCAATAAGCTGGCCAGATATGGGGTCAAACCTGTATATCAGACCTGTGATTTGGGTAGGGGGGGTTGGTGCTATCCTGGTATTTCAGGGCATCCGAAACTGTGAAAGGTAGTGAGGAAGTGAAATGAGGAAATTATGCACCTTTCAAAGTGGTCATTGGATTTCACACCCCTGTACGTAGCTAGGCTCCCAAAAAGTCTCTCACATGTGGTACCCCCATACCTGGTAGATGTAGCAGAATGTATTTTGGGGTGTAATTCCACATATACCCATGGCTTGTGTGAGCAATATGTCATTTAAGTGACAATTTTGTGTACAAAAAAAAACTTGTGGAAAAAAAAATAAATCTTTCATGGACTCAACATGCCTCTCAGCAGATAGCTTAGGGTGTCTACTTTCCAAAAAGGGGTCATTTGGGTGTGTTTGTACTATCCTGGTATTTTAGCACCTCAAGAAATGTGAAGGCAGTCAGAAAGTAAAAGCTGTTTAAATTCCATTATCTATCCCATAGTTTGTAGATGATATAACTTTCACACAAACCAATTATTATGCAGTTATTGAGATTTTTTTTTTACCAAAGACATATAGAAAAAAACATGTTGGCCTAAATTTATGACAAAATTTGAGTTTATTGGATATTTTTTATAACAGAAATGAGAAAATATTGTTTTTTATAAAAAGATAGAGAATTAGAGTTCCGATTTCCAGAACCCCATCGTTGGTCGTTTGGTTGTATGAGTTTGTCTTTGGAGTAGGTGGTAGAAGGTAGAGAGATGGGAGCTGGAAGGTGTAGAGCTGTTGAAGAGTGTTATGAGGCCCATGGGCTGAGTGTTCTCACACCAGTGCAGGTGAGGTAGCATATGTCTAATTCTGAGGAATTTGTAGAAGTCTTTCTGGTCCTGAAAATAAGTGAGGCTGGGATCCTGAAACGTTCTTATGTAAGTGTTGTTCAGCAGATCTTTGACAGAGCCAATGCCCTTTGTGTACAAGTTTACAGGTTGATATCTTCAGATAGGAGTTCCAAGGTGAGAAGAGAAGGCATTGCAGAACTTTTTGCAGTATGTCCAAAGAGGATTACGCCAAAGAGTTCCACATTCATATGATTGGTGTTATGGTGTCCAGGAATTCTGGTCAGTTTCTATCATTGCACCATGGAGAGTATTCTTCCCATCCACACTGCAGTGTAGTATGATGGCTGTAGGATGGAGGATAGGAAGTGTCGGTCTCGGGAGGAGAAATAAAGCACAGCGGATCATAGGTACAGATCTATCGAATTTGGACACAGCTATGCCAGCAGACTAAAAAAGAGAGCAAATGGCAGAGTGATCCATCCCGGTTACAGTGTGTTTGTATCTATGATAAATGACAGGCTAAACCCACCTGGAGACTTTCTCCACACCTGGAGTGTGCTGAGTTCTTGGAGAACGTCTACACAGTGTTTCCAGATTGGCTTTATCACCCCAACGAGCTCGCTCCAGTTCATGGATGTCATCATTATGTTTGGAGGATCTCACCAGTCAGGAGCCTTTCCTGTCATCCTACATGTTCCCTTCTGAGGATTGTTCTATCCTTCCAAACAAATGTATGAAATCATGGATGAGTCCTCCTTCTATGTGATCTAGAAGATCTTCAATCACAATGTCTTTATGGATGAAGTGGATGGCCCAGTTTATATATTATTTATTGCTTTACAGCTTTATTCCCTCCAGGATTCATTCTTTATTTATAGAACCATTCAAGGAAGTGTTCTTACTGTGAGAGATCTCCACCACCATTCCTCTGTGACCATTACATCCTTGTCATTTATGTCTAACATCTTCATTATCAGTGGATTGATAGATATTTTTATACTTTAAAGAATATTTTTACATTTTCATCACCAAAAAGATTTGATTTCAGAGGGAATCTGTTTTAATTTGTTTTCTATATGTAATAAAATATCTTTGTTAAAGTGTTGGTTCCATAAGAACTAGAATGATTTGTTCTTCCATATCGTGTGTTATATTTGAATTTCCCTGGTAGCCGTGTAAGGTAGATATTTTACAGGAATGATTATTCAGGCTCCATTCACACCAACGTGTATGTTAGTACTTTCTATTTTCAGAATCGCACAATTTAACATGGCTTCCTATGGGACACGTTCACATCTAGGCTTTTTTGAGCTGCTGTGTTTTTGGAAAGGGTCAGGGACTTTTTTAAAAGCAAAAAGCAGCATTTTGCTACAATAGAGTTCAATAGAGAATCTGCTGAAATGCATGGTTGTGCATTTTTGCATTTTTATTCTGCCCAGCAAAAAAAAAAAAAATGCACTTTGAAAAAAAAAAAAGCTGAACAAAACACAAAACTCAGTAAAAATGCATCACAAACGTATCAACATGCAAGTGTACAATCCAAACGCACATGTTCTGTGTATAAATGGCGGTGTATATAAGTGGGTGCTGCAGCGACCGTTGGCTGGAACAGAACAGAATCAGTAAGGGAGAATATCACCAGCACACCGAGGATCACCAATATGGGGCCAAAAGTTTTACTGAACGTTCACATAGTTACAGCAAGGCAATGTTTCAGAGACTCGCATGACTCCTCCGTCACATGCCTGATGAAGGGGTCCTGCGAGACTCCGATACATTGCCTTGCTGTAACTGTGATCGTTCATTAAAACTTTTGGCCCCGTATTGGTGATCCTCGGTGTGCTGGTGACATTCTCCCTTACAAACATAGCAAAAATGCAAAATGAACTGCGAAAAAGCAAACTACAAAGCTGTGAACAGAGCCTTACAGATGTTTCTCGGGGCTGCAGTTCCTCTGAGTTCCAGAAGGTGGTGATCTCACTTCTTCCCAGGCAGGACTTCTCTATGGAAGACAGACAGGAAGTGATGTCAGGTACAGACAGGAAGTGATGTCAGACAGGATGTTCCAGATGGTTTTGAAGTATAAAATAGACGTTACCAGAAGTAGCAGCAGAGGAGGTAATAAGATGTTATTTCCTATTTACACCCAGTAACCCCCCCGTCATGTCCATCCTCTTCCTCCATAGTCATGTCTATCCTCTTCCTCCATAGTCACGTCCATTCTCTTCCTCCATAGTCACGTCTGTTCTCTTCCTCCATAGTCACGTCCGTCCTCTTCCTCCATAGTCACGTCCGTCCTCTTCCTCCATAGTCACATCCGTCCTCTTCCTCCATAGCCACGTCCGTCCTCTTCCTCCATAGTCACGTCCGCCCTCTTCCTCCATAGTCACGTCCGTCCTCTTCCTCCATAGTCACGTCCGTCCTCTTCCTCCATAGTCACGACCGTCCTCTTCCTCCATATTCATGTCCGTCCTCTTCCTCCATAGTCACGTCCGTCACCCTCCTCCATAGTCACGTCCGTCCTCTTCCTCCATAGTCATGTCCGTCCTCTTCCTCCATAGTCACTGTGACATCTTTTATCTCCAGCAGATGATGATACACACATATATAGTGTGGGAACCCAGATTACCCCCTTCAGGGGCAGAACATTCCCCCACTTCCGGGGCCGGAACATTCTCCTCATTGTGGAGATAAATTCTAGTAATATGGTCCTCTAAACAAACAGCACTGACAATAAATAGACAAGACAAGGACCATCCTGACCATACATGGCCCACAAAGGGCAATGATGACACTACACAGGCAGCCAATGGGCAATCATTACACTATGCAGCCAACACAATGATGGAGTGCCGGGGTCAGGAGTATGGAGCATAGAGCCCCTTACATTGCTGCTCAGGAGGAAGGAAACATTCCCCAGCCGGCCAGGAAGAATATGTTCCATCATTGGTGTCAGAGGGAGGGAAATACTGAGGGGTCTGAGGTAAGTAGAGGAGCTGAGGGGTCTCTGAGGAGGTAGTGGGACTAAAGAACTCTGGATCCTCTGAGGGTTTCCTGCCTTTGAAGGACTCTGGGACCTCTGAGGTGGAGGAGTAGCTGAAGAACTTTGGGAGCCTGTTAGGAAGTAATAGGGCTGAACAACTCTGAGAGGTTAGTGGGGCTGAAGGACTGTGGGGGCCTCTGAGGGGTATTCAGGCTGCAAGGCTCTGAGGTAAGAGGGGGCTTTAGGGCTCATAGGAACTCTTGGTCTCTGATGGTCCTCCCACCCCACCTTCACTTACTTTTCTGACCTCCTTAAAGAACTCCTGTCAGCACGTGTAGGAAGTCTTCACCTCACCATCTCACTGGTCAAGACACAAAATAGAACAAAGAAGGACACTTGGTCCTTGGGGAGGTCTGTATGCATAGTATTAATGCTTAATGGGCGGACAGTCCAATACCTTCCCATACCACAGAATCTGGCAGTGCCCGGTGCTGGAATTCAGAGCCAGAAAAATCCACTGCCACTCTGTACAATGTCCTGGAAATGTCAGAATACTTGGCAACTAGGAGATCAAACCCTTCCTCCTGCTGTCCTCCTCCTACCTACACATAGAAGAGATGAGAACAGGCTCCTCCCCCACAGCTCTCTACTCCACTAGCACCATCCTCCTGCTACCCAATCCCTTCTCTTACTGCAGAGAGTGACAGTGACATCACTCCTGTCAGTCAGCAGGCTGCTGGAGATTGGAGCCTTGCAGCTGGAGTTCTGCCAATTATCCTGATTATCCAGTAATTCCGGCCAGCAAGTTCCCCTTCCTGGACCTCATGATGAGCCGACATTGACCTCACAGCACTGTCTCAGAGCAAACTAGTCATAGGAAGGATCGTATTGATCATTCCTTGTCTGCAGATCTAATACTCATCAAAACCAGTTCAGAGACCAAATAAACCCAACAGAGAAAAGGGGATTTCTGATCTGGCAGGACAAGAGGGTCCCGGGACCTTTAAAATTTTGTAAACCCTAAACAGTCCAGACTAAATGTCTTCTCATGGGGGGAGTAGTTCTTCAATGTCCAGCAACCCTCCTATTCCCCCCTCACATCCACATCCTATTATTGTGTGACCAATACCATCCAAATCATTCTTACTTTCATTTCCCAAAGTTATCCGTCTACAAGGAGACCTGTATAGATCACATGATGGCACCAATGAGGATGGAGGAGGACCGGAGTCACATGACTGAGAAGATACTAAACCTCACCCTGGAGATCATCTACCTGCTGACCGGAGAGGTGAGGAGGATTCTGGGAGGTCACATGACATCACTCTTATCTCTATTAATAAAACACAGACCTGACCGGAGAGGTGAGGAGGATTCTGGGAGGTCACATGACATCACTCTTATCTCTATTAATAAAACACAGACCTGACCGGAGAGGTGAGGAGGATTCTGGGAGGTCACATGACATCATTTATCTCTATTAATAAAACACAGACCTGACCAGAGAGGTGAGGAGGATTCTGGGAGGTCACATGACATCACTCTCATCTCTATTAATAAACAGACCTGACCGGAGAGGTGAGGAGGATTCTGGGAGGTCACATAACATCACTCTTATCTATATTAATAAAACAGACCTGACCGGAGAGGTGAGGAGGATTCTGGGAGGTCACATGACATCACTCTCATCTCTATTAATAAACAGACCTGACCGGAGAGGTGAGGAGGATTCTGGGAGTCTAACATGATATTCCTATTTGTTCCTCAATACAGAGATTTCCTCTTCTGAAGTCAGGTGATCATATGACCATCACAGTGCCTCCATGTGACTCCCTAAACCCTGAGAGACACAACATGCAGAAGATTCTAGAAGTCACCAAGAAGATGATGGAGCTGCTGACAGGAGAGGTGAGCGGTGCTGGGAATTCTGGGACATTCTCCAGTAACAGACAAGGGATGTGTCTGGATGGTGACTGTATCATTGTGTGTGTCAGGTTCCTATAAGGTGTCAGGGTGTCACTGTCTATTTCTCCATGGAGGAGTGGGAGTATTTAGAAGGACACAAGGATCTCTACAAGGACGTCATGATGGACAATCAGCCGCCCCTCACATCACCGGGTAAGAGGAGACTTTATTGTAAAGGAGAGAGCAGTACGGAGGATCCACCTAGATCCCCCATCATCTGATAAACACATAGAAACAATGGATTCAGTCAGTGTGTGTGTTTCCTACAGATGGATCCAGTCATGGGAACCCACCAGAGAGATGTCCCCGTCCTCTGTATTCCCGGGATTCCACACAGGAAGGTCACACCATCCCTCACCATCATCAGGTAGATGAGGAACAATCACTGATAGTATCATTAGGATCTGTACATTATCTGCATTGTTACCATTGATGGCATTTTTATTATATATTCAGAGTGGAATCCTCGGGGATGATAATATTGATGTTAAAGAAGAGTATAAAGAGGAGGATGAGGAGTATGGAGTGATGGAGGAGTTTTCAGAAGGACACAAGGATATGATGGAGCCACCTAATACCAGGAACCCACCAGAGAGATGTCCCTGTCCTCTGTATTCCTGGGATTCCCCACAGGATGATTCTACCATCCCTCACTGTTACATGGTTGGTTGGACTGAGCATCTAGAATATAGACTTGAGGAAAAATATGTGGATTTTTCATGTAAGTTTACATTTATATATTTTTGGTTAAATTTCTCATTCTCTTGGTTTAGGGTGAAGATCTGATGGATATAAAAGTTGAGGTGAAAGCAGAAGAAGAAGAGGCATATGTGAGGGATGATCAGCAGTCTATGGAGGAGGATGGAATAACGGGGACATTTATAGAGGAGGACACTCCTACAGAGATCAGCACAGGTGGGTCATGAACACTAAATCCATTCCTCCACCCATACTGCTCACTGATTGGTCCAGAGTAGGGCGGGGACTGGGTGATATCAGCCTGTAATCCCCTGGTCACTTTCCTGAGCTGTGTTCCCCGTCCTGTATTCCTGGATTTCTCTCGGATAATCTTCCTTCTCTGTTCTGCAGACACAATTTATGTATCTAGACTGGATTTATGGAGATTCTGGGGATCAGCTGGAAGCTAAATCTTAATTCATTGCCTCTGCTCAACGTAGACACCTGTCAGAGCCTAGACTTGAACCCAGGACCTCTACTGTGTCTGGCAGTAACTCTTCTCACTGAGTTACCTGATATAATGGACGGCACTCTGCTTATCCATTGCTTTGTTTTCTGCTGAGCCTTGAACTCTTTGCTCCTCCCATGAACTTCCTGATTTAAGCCATGTCTCTGCACTTCCTGGTTGGCAGATATTTGTTCCTTCTCCATCCAATATCTTGCCCTTGTCTCTCCTGCTACTTTCTGTACCTTCACTACTGACCTGCAGCCACTTGTTCCATCTGGAGCTCTGGTGATACTGGTTAGTGCTTAGACCCCGCACCTCAGGTGAGCCCATGTCATCTGTCAGGGTGACCTGCCTGTATACCTATCCTGTTGGTTGGTCTTCTTCT
The DNA here is from genome assembly GCF_062004578.1 of Staurois parvus. NCBI lineage: Eukaryota > Metazoa > Chordata > Amphibia > Anura > Ranidae > Staurois > Staurois parvus. Next base: position 265,933 of record NW_028319617.1, on the reverse strand, counting down.
ATAAATACTGGTCTCTGAGCTCTGACCAGCACAGAAAAATCTGACCCAAACATGGAGGCCGCTATAGCCTACCAAGAAAAATGTTCCGAACTGGAAAATGTAGTAAAGGGGCAACAGGAGAAAATCCATGACTGCAAAGACGATTGCTGGGCATATGTTCCCGTGATGTTGCTAACACAGGCATGCCTCTGTCATGATGAGTGATAGAGGGGGTGGGGACCCTCGTCCTATAATCCCCTCATCACTGTCCCTCCTATAAAAGACAGTTCTGGTTGTTTCCTCACTCTCTGACTAAGGTCCATGAATAAAGAAATGACCTGGTAGGAGATCAGAGGAGCCATTTCCTAGTTCCCTTGAGGGTGGAATTGTAAGCTCCTCAGAGACCAAGCTGCCTGATGTGGGCGGAGTCCTGGTTTGGGGGAACCAATCAGCTCCTGTCTAGTAATCCTCTTTGTCTTTGTATTTTAGTCCATGGCCGGGAGATGAGGAAAACCTCCGAGGATTGTCTCACTTTGTCTCCAGACTGGAAAGTAGAGGATGAGGACATCACACAGTATAGTCCAGGAGAAAACCCGGCTCCCTCCAATGTCCATCCGGCACCACCCAGTGTAGATGGACCATCGGATTCCTCGTATCCTGAGGAACCTCAGACTGTGCGGGACCGGGCCGGCCTTCCAACAGTGGCGAGTCTCTCCTGTAGTGAGGGCGTGAAGAGGTTCTGTTCTACATACAATCTTAATGTGCATAAAAAATCTCACACGGGGGAGAAGTCGTATTCCTGTCCTGAGTGCGGGAAATGTTTTACAAGTAAGTCCAATCTTTACAAACACCAGAGATCTCACACAGGGGAGAAGCCGTATTCCTGTCCTGAGTGTGGGAAATGTTTTTCAGAGAAGTCCAGTCTTTACACACATCAGAGATCTCACACAGGTGAGAAGCCGTATTCCTGTTCTGAGTGCGGGAAATGTTTTTCAATGAAGTCCCATCTATACACACATCAGAGATCTCACACGGGGGAGAAGCCGTATTCCTGTTCTGAGTGCGGGAAATGTTTTTCACTGAAGTCCAATCTTTACAGACATCAGAGATTTCACACGGGGGAGAAGCCGTATTCCTGTTCTGAGTGCGGGAAATGTTTTTCAGAGAAGTCCAATCTTTACACACATCAGAGATCTCACACGGGGGAGAAGCCATATTCCTGTCCCGAGTGCGGGAAATGTTTTTCAACGAAGACCCATCTGTGCACACATCAGAGATCTCACACGGGGGAGAAGCCGTATTCCTGTTCTGAGTGCGGGAAATATTTTTTACTGAAGTCCAGTCTTTACAGACATCAGAGATCTCACACGGGGGAGAAGCCGTATTCCTGTCCTGAGTGCGGGAAATGTTTTTCAGTGAAGTCCAGTCTTTACACACATCAGAGATCTCACACGGGGGAGAAGGCATATTCCTGTCCTGAGTGCGGGAAGTGTTTTACAAGTAAATCCAATCTTTACACACACCAGAGATCTCACACAGGGGAGAAGCCGTATTCCTGTCCTGAATGTGGGAAATGGTTTTCAGAGAAGTCCAGTCTTTATACACATCAGAGATCTCACACAGGTGAGAAGCCATATTCTTGTCCTGAGTGCGGGAAATGCTTTTCAATGAAGTCCCATCTATACACACATCAGAGATCTCACACGGGGGAGAAGCCGTATTCCTGTTCTGAGTGTGGGAAATGTTTTTCACTAAAGTCCAATCTTTACAGACATCAGAGATCTCACACAGGGGAGAAGCCATATTCCTGTCCTGAGTGTGGGAAATGTTTTTCAGACAAGTCCCATCTATACAAACATCAGAGATCTCACACAGGGGAGAAGCCATATTCCTGTCCAGAGTGCAGGAAATGTTTTTCAGACAAGTCCCATCTATACACACATCAGAGATCTCACACAGGAGAGAAGGCATATTCTTGTCCTGAGTGTGGGAAATGTTTTACAAGGAAGTCTAATCTTTACAAACATCAGAGGTCTCACACGGGGGAGAAATAACTTTCCTGTCCTAAGTGTGGGAAATGTTTCTCACTGAAGTCCTGTCTTCCTGTACATCAGGGATCCCACACAACCCTGGAGGTGTATTAGTGCCTTGAGTGCGGGAAATGTCTTCTAGATGAATGTTGCTGGACATCCCAGCTCTCATGTGGGGAAGAAGCACACCCTGATATACACCTCAGATATACTCCATGGCTGATCTTCATCATGGAAGAAACAGTTGATAAGGAGATGAGAGGCCCCCAAAGACATGGATGAAGTGCAGTAAATGTCGGGGTGCAGAGTGGTCAGTAGATCCTGGAAATGAAGGACACAACTTCAGCCCTTCTTGGGTGTCGGAGTTGCGTTTCCTGATAATGATATAGCGGGTTACAGAGCTAGAAGCCGGGAGAGCCCAGATCTCGTTATCGGGGAACTTTACACAGACAACAAGAACTTCTGAAGTTGATGTCCTTCATTTCAAGGCTCTACAGAACAGTGGTGACCCCGAAGCGTCTCTCTGTCTTCAGTCCATCCTTCTCCCATCCCCCAACAGGAGGGAAGGAGAACTCCGCCCCAAACTAGGGGGAACACAGCTTGTTGTTCTATGTCTACATATGGGGTCTGGGTAGAGGGGATCCACCGGAAAATATTTCTACTCTTTGCTTTTGTGCAAATCGTTTCTGTTTTCACTTTGAAGGGCGATATTATATCTGGTTTGTAAAAGGGATTGGCCCAATAGATACCGCCCCACTCAGAGAATAGATGAACTACTATGACCAGCATTCATTCAGCCATGTCACATGTTGGGATCTTTTCTACAATACTTTGTTATAATAATGGAACACGTTGTGTATTGTATTGTACACCAATAATAATGACTCCGCTTCCACATTCCAGAAAAGGGATCTTCCTGACCAATCAGATTCCTTCTTTTACCGTTTACTGATTTTTTTTCTGCAATCTTGTTAAAAGTGAAATTATAATAAAAAATGTATTGAACAGAAAAAAATGGTGTGTGTGTGCAATGATGACAAAGCTGTGTATCCAGAAACGGCTGGTCGGTGACACTTCCATATACAGCCCAATGAAGTGACAAGGAAGCCCTAGAACCCTTTGGAGGAACCCTGGCTGAGAAAGGCTGGACTAGGCAGTCACATATCTCTGCCCCCCTTGCAGGGTTCCCAACCCTCCGTGACTTTTATTACTGACACAACATGAACATTTACTGACGGAGGACATGTTTTTCCTGACATCCTGAAAAATGACAGAACTCCTGTTAGGATGTCAGACGATGGATATTGAATCCATATAACAGGACATGTGATCACTGACAATCCCCAGAACAAGCCATCTGCCTGGTTTACACCTAATAATTCAATCCATGGTGACCACAAATCAGCCCAACGCAGACACATGAAAACCAAGTTCTGCTCGGCATGTCATGGAGAGTAATGGGCACGGTCAGATGGGAGGGGCTTAGAAGAGGATGATTTCACAGACCCGCCCCCTGATCACCTACCTCTAAATGAAGACAGCAGCTGATTGGGTGAGTACACATTGCTGTGACCTCCATGCTTAGCTTCACAGTGCGGCAATGTTACCTTCACATGCCGAGTCTCACAGGTGGCACCGCCTGTCATACCATTGTGCTGAAATGTCATTGCAGCAACTCAGAATTGTCCTCAGTAGTCTGTATGGCCCCCATGTGCTTGTATTCATGCCTGACAACATCGGGGGAGGCTCCTAATAAGATTTCACCAGCAAAACTCCCATCATCCATCCACTACACATCTGCATCAGAGGTTGGCCAGGAGCTCTGAGGAAAGGGATTCATCCCCGAAACGCGTCAGCCATTTGACCGCACTGACACTTGGAACACCTTGCTTGCCGTTGTGGCCATCGTCATTATGCAAATGATTTTTAGATACATGCTTCATCCGTGAGTCTGGTTTTATTTTTCACTCCTTTCAATAAACCTTGGATAATGCACAAGGTGTGTGCGCACCTGTTTATTCTCTATCTAGTGGCTGATCTCCCCGTCTGAGGAGGGCTGCACCCCTGAAGCATTTCCTTTGGTTGTCGCTGTCCTGGTTCCCTTGGCTTCCCTTTTGGCTGTGCATATCCTGAGGCGCTGGAGACTACATACGATATCCGGTTTGGTTGCAACCTGGTGGCTTCGGATGGACCAAAACATGACATCCTAGAGGTGTTCTGTTGGATTTAGGTCAGGTAAGTGAAAGGATTGATTTTCTTGTCCCCTCAGAGACCCCCAGTCTGTGGAGAGATTCCTGGTTTATCAGCAGAATTCTGGGAACACCCCTTGAACACGGAAATAACGGCAGCTTATGTTCAGAGATGTTCAAAGTTTATTAGACATTACTAAGATTATATAGGATACAGAAATAATAAGGGGGGGAGGAGCGAGTTCTAAAACTGTAACTTGTAAGTTTCCATCATGAGCTGACTACATGAAACATGACATATACATTTCTTGGTATAAACTGTTTTTGCTAGCTTTCTGAGAAATAGCCGGGCAAAGACATTGTCGGGGTCATGTTATCTTTTGTTGATACATCCTTCAGCAAACTAAAACAGTTCCATTAAATTTCTAATATATCTGCAAAAAGCTAACTTAATACTTAAAATGGCGTACATCAACACAATGGAGGTTCTCTAGATCCTTTCAATCCCCTCTTAGATCATGAACATGATCTTAATTCTTTACCTCATTCATCTTTTTGTACATAGCCAGATACCCTTCATTTGTATTTTGCGGCTTGGTAGCTCTAGCAATGCAATATAATAAGCATTTAAAACATAGATATAAAAATAAAACAAAAAACAATATCATGACTATTCTTACAGCGATACCTTTCATCCATGAAAAGATGGAACCAAATCCTGATCCTAGCCAATCAAAAGGAGTCCATCCATCTTTTCCTATAGCTCTAGCTTCTTCCATTAAACCATCTACCTGTTCCCTGTGTTGCTTTATTATTTCATAATAATCTGGAACAGTCATTGTGGTGGCCAGAGTTTCACAGAAGAAGTTCCATCCCTCCTTCCAGGATCAGATATATTTAATATGGACTGAGAGCACATTCCCTTTCCCTTGTGGGAAGTATTCCCCAGTCTAAAACACCAATCGGGGGACTGAGTGACTCCCAGAGTTGGAAAAGATATGGTGGCATTAGAAGTAATATTGGTCAAACCAATACTTACATTCCCTTTTATTAACAAAAATATTTTGCCTGGAGCGGCCAGAAGAGGAATTTCATATGTGCTCGGATGTAACTTACTACAGATCCAACATTTATCAGAACCTGACTTTTGAGCATAAGCAGATTTAAACTGCACCAACTTTTTCCTGAAATAGGATTGTTCTCTTCAAAACTTCTTTTTGACTTTCTTTCACTTTTGGTTATCTGGGTCTCATTTAAATCTAGTCCTTGACCACAGATACCTTTTATTAGGCCCAAGTCCTCAGGGTGATAAATACAGTTAGTTATGATCCATACTGGCAGGAAAAAGAGCACAGTCAGTGTGCCCAATAGGACCCAGATCTTCAAAGCACCATGAGGGGCAGTAAGGAATGTCATCTTCAGGGTCTTTTTCACTTACTTCACCCGCTCTTTGAAGATTTTCCTCTCATACTTCACCTCCTTTTTCCATCTCATGTTTCTCAGGTGTTTGGTTCACCTTCTTCACTCGACTAGCATGGATCCAGGACTGGGAATTCTTCACCAGAACAGCCATTCTGGTAACCGCTATCACCGTAGTAGGTGGTCCAAAGGGGTAGCCTTGCTTCTTGTCTTTAGCGTGTTGGCGGACCACTACGACATCTCCCACCTGGAAAAGGTGTGTTGGTTCCTGAAAAAATAAAGAAGAAGTGCAAGCAACATTTCTTTCAATCTGATCTAAAATTTAAATAAATTTTCTCACATATTCTTGTTGTACCAGGTCAAGGTCCCCTCTTTCTAACATAAGTGGCTGTCTAGCCCAAGGAGTGGGGAATGGTCTTCCCATTAATATTTCAAAAGGAGATAACCTTGTAGTCTTATTAGGTGTCATTCTTACCTCTGCTAGAATTGCAGGTAACATCTTCTTCCAGTGGGTATAGGTTCCTCCAGTGGCCTTCCTCAACTTATCCTTAATTGTCCTGTTCATCCTTTCTACTATACCCCAACTTTGAGGATGATAGGGAATATGACATTTCCAATCTAAGTACTTTTACCAGGTCTTGGCATACCTTGGCCACAAAGGCTGGTCCGTTATCAGAATTTATCTGCAGCGGACATCCCCATCTGGGTATTATCTCCTGTGTAAGAATTCTGACTACAGTCTGTGCGTCTTCTTTATTAGTGACAAATGCTTCCACCCATCTGCTGAACATATCCACCATTACCAACAAAAACTCTTGCCTCTGTCCTGTTTTTGGCATGTGGGTAAAATCTATTTGTAAATGGGTGAAAGGTGTAGTTGGGTACACTAGATGCTGGTGTTGTGATTTCTTTGGGTTCTGTGGATTGTTCCTTATACATGTAATGCACCTGGAAACATATTCTTTCACCAACCTAGATAAGCCTGTAATGTAACAATCCTGCAATAATGTTTCACATGTCGTTTTCCATCCTCTATGTCCTAGACCGTGGTACTGTGCGATGAACAATGGGGCACTTGACATGGGAATGCATGGTTTCCCCTCTAAGCACACTAGACCAGAAGCTGGATCTAGTTGTGCTCCAGAACCATTCCAGTCTTCTAGATCGACTTCTGTAGCAAATGTTTGTAAATCTGCATACATCTGGTCATGTGGGGTGGTTGTGACGCCTGAAGTGGGCATAGACATCTGTTCACTGGCCACCTGTTGTAATGCAGCTTCCTTTGCTACCTTATCTGCTAATGCATTTCCTTTGGCAATATGATCTCTGTGATTTGTATGTGTCCTGCAATGAAGAATGGCTAATGTTTTTGGTAACTGTATGGCTTTGAGTAGATCAGATATCAAGGAAGAGTGAGATATGGTTTTGCCATCAGCAGCAATGAATCCTCTTCTCTCCCAAATGACCCCAAAATCGTGTACAGCACCATGGGCGTACTTGGAGTCTGTGTAAATGTTGACATCCTGTCCTGCAAATAATTGACATGCTCTTGTAAGGGCAATCAGTTGGGCTGCTTGGGCTGACTGATATGGGATTGGCTTTGCCTCAAGTATTTTGTCAGGAAGTTGCACAATGGCATATCCTGCATGGTAAGTACTATCATTTGGCCTAGAGCATGAGCCATCTACAAACACATCTGGGGCCCCATCAAGAGCCACAGCTGACATGTCGGGCCTAGGGGAAGTGTCTTGCTGTATGTGGGTTATACAATTGTGTTCTGGTGCCACTTCATCCTGTTCCCCCTTTAGCCCCAATAGGGCATTCAAAATTGGAGCAGGACCTGAATTTGCTGAAGAATATTTAATAATCAAGTTGGGATCAGATAGAAGAATCACTTCATATCCGCTCAACCTTTGTGCTGACATGTGTTGAGTGTGTATGTTTTTCAGTAGTAAGGACACTTGGTGTGTGGTGTGTAGGGTAGTTTCATGTCCCAATGTGAAAGAAATAGCCATTCCCACCACCATCACGCTGAATGCAAAAACTCTCAGACAAGCAGGCATGCCCTGAACCTGAGTTGGCACTACTTTGAAAAAAAAAAGCTACAGGGCGGAGCTTGCCTCCATGTTCCTGAGCCAGGACCCCCGCCATGGTTGTACAATTTTCCCCCGCATACAGATGAAACATTTTCTTATAGTCAGGTAGTCCAAGACCAGGGGCCGTTACCATAGCATTCTTCAGGTACACAAAGGCATCAACCATTTCATTTGACCATGTGAGAATGTCAGGTGATTCTGAAAGTGTGGCAGACCTCAGAGTGTGATCATAGAATGAACAATCAGGTATCCATTGGCGGCAGTAACCAATCATACCAAGAAAAGTTAGCATGTCCTTTTTTGTTTGTGGGCGGAGCAGACCCACGAGAGCCGCAGCTCTTTTGTGACTGACATTCCTCTCACCATGACTTAGAGTAAAACCAAGGTACTCAACCTGTTTTTGGCACCATTGCAGTTTCTTTTTAGATGCTTTGTGACCATTCCCTGACAACCATTCTAACAGAGACCAACTATCCTCCTGACTGGCCGCCTGACTTGAACTACAAATCAATAGGTCCCACATATTGTAGGAGAACTGAACCATTGGGAGGGGTCCAGGACCTCAGTGTGGTCTGGAGGGCAAGTGAGCAGACTGCAGGTGAATCTACAAAACCCTGGGGCATTCTACACCAGGTCATCTGATGATTTTCAGAATATAAATACAAATAGCGCCCTCATCTGGTGGTCCAGAGGAACCGAAAATAATGCATTTGTTAAATCAATCACTGTAAAATATTCTGCATCGGACGGAATGGAGGTGAGGAGTGATGGCACGTCAGGCACTATTGGGGCTATTGGAACCACCAAATTATTTATGGCCCTCAAATCTTGTACAAATCTGTAAGAGCCATCTGGCTTCTTAACAGGATTGATAGGTGTGTTGTAAGGAGAAACAGTTTCTTCTAAAATACCTGTCCCTAAAAATCTTTCCACTAGAGGAGCAATCCCTTCCTACTTTTCTGGAATTTGTATTGCCTCTGTTTGTAGGGCAATGCCCCTTCCTTGAGTGTGACTGTGTATGGTGTACATGAAATCAATCCTACATCCATAGAATTTGTGGCCCAAACTGGATGTGTATCAGGAGGGGGTGTAATGTGTGAGGGATGACTCTCATCATTGAAATAGGCAGGTATAATGGGTACTTTGGAGGATCTGGCAACAATACCTCCTTCTAATGTTACTCTCAGAGAAATCCCTAAAATTCCCATAAGATCTCTCGGGGATGGGTCTGTACTTCCCATGGCCTCTGTCCAACCAGCCATACAATCCACCCACGGATTTATTAAATAGTAGTCTGTCCCACATAATCCTTACAATTTTCTCCCTTTTCTGGGGTACCTGGTGGGTAACTACCTCCTTGACCCATATTTAGACAGTGGATAAAATCTTATTTTATTCCACACAACAAATTATCTTATACTTCTACGCAACAGAAAGAAAAAGCAAAAGACAGATAAACCAGAATCTGCTCCACAGACTTATTAACCTTTTGATAACTTCCCAAAAGTTATCTCTTCACTGTTCTACCAAAGGACAGTGTGTTCTACCAAAGAACAATTTATTTTATGTTCTACCAGAGAACAATCTGTGTTTACCAAAAACACTCTTTTTTTATAGTGCACTATTTTGTAACTCTACCAAAGAGTTAAGTCTGCTTACCAAAAGCAGCTACAGGTTATCACGGGTCTATATAGACAATACAGAATGATTCAAGACCTTCCCTCAACACAGGGCAAGAAAGAGCTTTTGGTCATAAAAGAAAAAAGGTTTACCTACCAAGTGAGGTGGGTGGTCATCCCGGACGAGCCCTCAGCTGAAAGGATGATTTTCATATCCCCTCAGAGACCCCCGGTATGTGGAGAGATTCCTGGTTTATCAGCAGAATTCTGGGAACACCCCTTGAACACGGAAATATCAGCAGCCTTTGTTCAGAGATGTTCAAAGTTTATTAGACATTACTAAGATTATATAGGATACAGAAATAATAAGGGGGGGGGGGGGCGAGTTCTAAAACTGTAATTGTAAGTTTCCATCATGAGCTGACTACATGAAACATGACATATACATTTCTTGGTATAAACTGTTTTTGCTAGCTTTCTGAGAATTACGCGGACAAAGAAAGCTTCAGGGTCATGTTATCTTTTGTTGATACATCCTTCACCAAACTAAAACAGTTCCATTAAACTTCTAATATATCTGCAAAAACCTAACTTAATACTTAAAATGGCGTACATCAACACAATGGAGGTTCTCTAGATCCTTACAGGCAGAACTCCATTTTTATTCTTCTCCTGCCATCAATGGCCAACCCGGTCCCACACTTCATCCATGTCTTTGGGGGCCTCTGATCTCCTTATGAACTGTTTCTTCCATGATGAAGATCAGCCATGGAGTATATCTGAGGTGTATATCAGGGTGTGCTTCTTCCCCACATGAGAGCTGGGATGTCCAGCAACATTCATCTAGAAGACATTTCCCGCACTCAAGGCACTAATACACCTCCAGGGTTGTGTGGGACCCCTACTGTGCTGGAAGACAGGACTTCAGTGAGGAACATTTCCCTCACTCAGGACAGGAAAGTGGCTTCTCCCCTGTGTGAGTTCTCTGATGTCTGCAAAGATCGGACTTCTGCAAAAAACATTTCCCGCACTCAGGACAGGAAAACGGCTTCTCCCCCGTGTGAGATCTCTGATGTCTGGAAAGACTGCACTTATGTGAAAAACATTTCACACACTCAGGACAGAAATATGGTTTCTCCCCCGTGTAAGATCTCTCATGTCTGGAAAGATCGGACTTCTCTAAAAAACATTTTCCGCACTTAGAACAGGAATACGGCTTATCCCCTGTGTGAGATCTCTGATGTTTGTGAAGAATGTACATATGTGCAAAACATTTCCCACACTCAGGACAGGAATACGGCTTCTCTCCTGTGTGAAACCTCTGATGTGTGTAAAGATTAGAGTTGTTTGAAAAACATTTTCCACATTCAGGACAGGAATATGGCTTCTCCCCCGTGTGAGATCTCTGATGCCTGGAAAGATAGGACCTCACTGAAAAACATTTCCCGCACTCAGGACAGGAATACGGCTTCTCCCCTGTGTGAAATCTCTGATGTTTGTGAAGACTAGACTTTTCTGAAAAACATTTCCCACACTCAGGACAGGAATACGGCTTCTCCCCTGTGTGAGATCTCTGATGTGTGTAAAGATGGGACTTGTCTGAAAAACATTTCCCGCACTCAGGACAGGAATACGGCTTCTCCCCTGTGTGAAATCTCTGATGTGTGTAAAGATTGGACTTGTCTGAAAAACATTTCCCACACTCAGGACAGGAATACGGCTTCTCCCCCATGTGAGATCTTTTATGCCTATTAAGATTGTTTTTAGAACTAAAACATTTCCCGCAGTCAGTACAGGAATAAGGTTTCTCCCCCATGTGTAATCTCTGATGTGTGTAAAGACTGGACTTTACTGAAAAACATTTCCCGCACTCAGGACAGGAATACGGCTTCTCCCCTGTGTGAGATCTCTGATGTTTGTAAAGAATGGACTTGACTGAAAAACATTTCCCACACTCAAGACAGGAATAAGGCTTCTCCCCTGTGTGAGATCTTTTATGCAGGTAAAGATAGGACTTCTGTGAAAAACATTTCCCGCACTCAGGACAGGAATATGGCTTCTCCCCTGTATGACATCTTTTATGAAGGCAAAGACTGGAGTTATGTGAAAAACATTTCCCGCACTCAGGACAGGCATATGGCTTCTCCCCCGTGTGAGATCTTTTATGCACATTAAGCTCTGATTTACGCCGGAAACCCTTCCCGCACTCAGTACAGGAGAGCCTCTTCTCTGTTGGAAGGCCGGCCCGGTCCCGCACAGTCTGAGGTTCCTCAGGATACGAGGAATCCGATGGTCCATCTACACTGGGTGGTGCCGGATGGACATTGGAGGGAGCCGGGTTTTCTCCTGGACTATACTGTGTGATGTCCTCATCTTCTACTTTCCAGTCTGGAGACAAAGTGAGACAATCCTCGGAGTTTTTCCTCATCTCCCGGCCATGGACTAAAATACAAAGACAAAGAGGATTACTAGACAGGAGCTGATTGGTTCCCCCAAACCAGGACTGGCTGAGCCCCACCAGAGGTCAGAGAGTGAGGATGGGGGGAGAACAACCAAGATGAAGACTGGACTGATCCTGAAGACCACCATCATTGGGGTATTGACTCCTCCCTCATTATCACTTTCTGTTTAAGGGCCCAAAGTTGGAGGATGTTATCACATTATTATCACCATGTAAAAGTCTGTGCTCCAATCACATCATCCAATATAAAATGTCCAGCTGGGAGGAAATGGGGGGAACAGAGGAGAAGACATATTATGTGTATATATAGCAGTGGGGGGAGGGGGGAGTGCAGAAGTCAGGAGTATGTAATGTACAACATAGAGTATATAGTGCAGGGGTCAGGAGTATGTAATGTACAACATAGAGTATATAGTGCAGGGGTCAGGAGTATGTAATGTACAACACAGAGTATATAGTGCAGGGGTCAGGGGTATGTAATGTACAACATAGAGTATATAGTGCAGGGGTCAGGGGTATGTAATGTACAACATAGCGTATATAGTGCAGGGGTCAGGAGTATGTAATGTACAACATAGAGTATATAGTGCAGGGGTCAGGAGTATGTAATGTACAACATAGAGTATATAGTGCAGGGGTCAGGAGTATGTAATGTACAACATAGAGTATATAGCACAGGGGTCAGGAGTATGTAATGTACAACATAGAGTATATAGCGCAGGGGTCAGGAGTATGTAATGTACAACATAGAGTATATAGCGCAGGGGTCAGGAGTATGTAATGTACAACATAGAGTATATAGTGCAGGGGTCAGGAGTATGTAATGTACAACACAGCGTATATAGTGCAGGGGTCAGGATAATGTAATGTACAACATAGAGTATATAGTGCAGGGGTCAGGAGTATGTAATGTACAACACAGAGTATACAGTGCAGGGGTCAGGAGTATGTAATGTACAACATAGAGTATATAGTGCAGGGGTCAGGAGTGTGTAATGTACAACATAGAGTATATAGTGCAGGGGTCAGGAGGATGTAATGTACAACATAGAGTATATAGTGCAGGGGTCAGGAGTGTGTAATGTACAACATAGAGTATATAGTGCAGGGGTCAGGAGTGTGTAATGTACAACATAGAGTATATAGTGCAGGGGTCAGGAGTATGTAATGTACAACAGAGTACATAGTGCAGGGGTCAGGAGTATGTAATGTACAACAGAGTATATAGTGCAGGGGTCAGGAGTATGTAATGTACAACATAGAGTATATAGTGCAGGGGTCAGGAGTATGTAATGTACAACATAGAGTATATAGTGCAGGGGTCAGGAGAATGTAATGTACAAAATAGAGTATATAGTGCAGGGGTCAGGAGTATGTAATGTACAACATAGAGTATATAGTGCAGGGGTCCGGAGTATGTAATGTACAACAGAGTATATAGTGCAGGGGACAGGAGGATGTAATGTACAACATAGAGTATATAGTGCAGGGGTCAGAAGGATGTAACGTACAACACAGAGTATATAGTGCAGGGGTCAGGATTATGTAATGTACAACATAGAGTATATAGTGCAGGGGTCAGGAGTATGTAATGTACAACATAGAGTATATAGTGCAGGGGTCAGAAGTATATAATGTACAACATAGAGTATATAGTGCAGGGGTCAGGAGTATGTAATATACAACAGAGTATATAGTGCAGGGGTCAGGAGGATGTAATGCACAACATACAGTATATAGTGCAGGGGTTAGGAGGATGTAATGTACAACATAGAGTATATAGTGCAGGGGTCAGGAGTATGTAATGTACAACATAGAGTATATAGTGCAGGGGTCAGGAGTATGTAATATACAACAGAGTATATAGTGCAGGGGTCAGGAGGATGTAATGCACAACATACAGTATATAGTGCAGGGGTCAAGTTGTAATATAAATTATATAGTCCATAGCACACTCCTAGACAGGTTTCTAGATAGCCTAGGCTCCTTTAGTCCTTTTTGTCTCCCCTGTAATCAGTGATTGAATGTTTTGGACTGTTTTAGGCTTCACTTTCTTCAGGTTCAACTGCTTCCCCTTCCTTCTGGAGTAATATAAAACATAGTGGGCTGGAAAAGGCAGATTCACAGCCTGCATATTTATTTTGTCTGAGCAAATCCGTGGAGGATGCCCAGTAGGTGGCCAGGGAGTACATAAATAGCCTAGGGTCTGAGGCAGCCCTGTTCTTGTCCAGGAGGAGAAGTTCCCAGCCTGAAGAGCTGCTTCCATTCTGGGCAGTCCAGCTGTGGTTGTAAATGTGCTGATCGAGGTCTTAGCTATGCTGGAGCTGAGGGGCCTGTTGTACTGAACCTTGCTAGAACGGATTGAGAATCTGGTCTGGAGGGTTCATGGGAGGAATGTCTGGCTGATATTGGACGCAGACAACTAAGTACCCAGGGACATTGTGAGTACAGACCAGTGTGTAGGATCCTAGTGACTGTGTGATGCTAGAGCTGGCTTACAGCGGGACATTTCCTACGGTGTCTTCATGTCACTCAGTCCCTTCGTTGCTGCTGGAAGGACCGTTCTGAGAAGTGTGAGAAAGTCATAGTGTCCCCATGTTACCACACTACTACTGGAGTACCCCACAGCCCCCCTGCACCATATCCCAGGTCACCCCATAATACATTATCTATAAAGGGATATTCCTAGACTGTTCATGGAGCCAGAAGAGTAACTGGGATGGAACAAGAACTGAAATTGAAGCACCACACCACTGCTAAGAGGTCCAGATGTGACTTTATTCATTAACAGTTAGGGGTACAATCCAAGAAGTAGCCAACGCGATTCGAGGGTCCGAGCGCTGCCTTCATCAGGGCTTGACTGGCATCAAAGTGAACTGGACCTACAATTGTGTTTTTGGTGCATTGCGAAATACAAGCATCTTGTGTGGCCGCCAAACCTCTGGTTTGTTCCCATTGTTGCCAGTCAAGCCCTGATGACGGCTGCACTCTGACCCCCTAAACTGGCTTTTACTAGATTAAAATTGTATCTGGACCTCTTAGCAGTGGTGTGGAGCTTCAATGTCAGTTCTCGTTGCCTTACACTACAAGCCAGGGGGATGAAGATGTGGAGATCCTCTGGGGTGTAGAAGCCACCTGCCCAGGAACCAGATCATTTACACCAACATCAATGCCTTCATAGAAAAATACCAGGAAGAGAACCCTACGGGTCCAACACCATCTTTCCATCTTGTGTGCCTGGCTGCTACTGGGCGAGCTTTGAAAAAGAGCCTGAGGGAATATCAGCTGGCCCATCCGGGGTGAGCGCTACAAGTGTGATGTTGTCCAATAATCAGTGGTGGCTTAAAGTGGCTCTAAAGGAAGAATGCATGAAGGTAAAAAAAACAGATATCACCCAGTCCCCGCCCTACTCTGGACCAATCAGTGAGCAGTATGGGTGGAGGAATGGATTTAGTGTTCATGACCCACCTGTGCTGATCTCTGTAGGAGTGTCCTCCTCTATAAATGTCCCCGTTATTCCATCCTCCTCCATAGACTGCTGATCATCCCTCACATACGCCTCTTCTTCTTCTGCTTTCACCTCAAATTCTATATCGATTGGATCTCCACTCTAAATCAAGAAAATGACAGAAAATATCATCTGTAAAATGTAAGGTCACATAAACAATCCACACATTGTCTCTATGAATCCATGTTCTAGATGCTCCATCCCACCAACCTTGCAATGGGGAGGGATGGTGTGACCTTCCTGTGTGGAATCCCGGGAATACAGAGGACGGGGACATCTCTCTGGTGGGTTCCCATGACTGGATCCATCTGTAGGAAACACACACACTGACTGAATCCATTGTTTCTATGTGTTTATCAGATGATGGGGGATCTAGGTGGATCCTCCGTACTGCTCTCTCCTTTACAATAAAGTCTCCTCTTACCCGGTGATGTGAGGGGCGGCTGATTGTCCATCATGACGTCCTTGTAGAGATCCTTGTGTCCTTCTAAATACTCCCACTCCTCCATGGAGAAATAGACAGTGACACCCTGACACCTTATAGGAACCTGACACACACAATGATACAGTCACCATCCAGACACATCCCTTGTCTGTTACTGGAGAATGTCCCAGAATTCCCGGCACCGCTCACCTCTCCTGTCAGCAGCTCAGTGATCTCTCTGGTGACTTCTAGAATCTTCTTCTTCTTTCTCTCTTCTATCAGGGAGGGAGGTGGAGGCAATGTGATGTCATATGATCTCCAGACTTCACAGGAGGAAAACTCTACATCTGAACACAAATAGTCACATCAAATGATATTCCCAGAATCCTCCTCACCTCTCCATTCAGGTCTCCATTTTATTAAAGCCCCACTTCAGGCTGAGGTATAATTTCCCCCCACAGGACCCCCACACTACGCAGGGTATAGGCTTGTTGCAGCATTCTGATGTCATTACATACAACGCAGGACCAACAGTCCCACTTTACATGTGAGGATACCAAGGGACCCCACATCCTAAGAGCATCAGAAAAAAGTCAGGTGGAGGGACAATAGGGGAGGAGCTGTGAGGTCAGTGTGATGTCATAGGATTCTCTGACTCTGGATGGAGGGACAATGGGGGAGGAGCTGTGAGGTCAATGTGATGTCATAGGATTCTCTGACTCTGGATGGAGGGACATTAGGGGGAGGAGCTGTGAGGTCAGTGTGATGTCATAGGATTCTCTGACTCTGGATGAAGGGACATTGGGAGGAGGAGCTGTGAGGTCAGTGTGATGTCATAGGACATATAGACTCTGGATGGAGGGACATTGGGAGGAGGAGCTGTGAGGTCAGTGTGATGTTTCCTCCCCCCAGGGTCACTGCAGGTGTGGAGAAAAGCTGTGTAAGAGGATATGGAGGAGAGATGAGGAGGAGATCCAGGAATCAGGAGAAAGGTCAGGGCAAGCAACAGACGAGCGCATCCAAGAGACCAAGCCGGGGTCACTACACAGAAAATCAATCCAAGGAAACAACAGGCAGGACGAGGAATAGCAAGAAGGAGCTGAGAGACAAATGAGAATATTGCTCAGCCAATGGGAGATGATCTCAGCATGACTTCCATCATGAAGGAGATGAGGGGGAGGGGAGGAAGTCACTGAAGGTGACCATAGATCCATGGAAATTCAGCTGGTTCAGCAGGGATCGCTCACATTTCCATCCATGTGTGATCACTGCCGGATAAAAGCCACTCCCCCAGCGGCTGCAGCCAATAGCTTCAGTGCTGATCTGTGTATTCTGAGAGCAGTGGAGATCCCCCCATTGTCAGAATACAAGAGTGCAGCGGGGAGGATTCCCCCATCCACCTCCAATGTGTCGATGGAGGAATCACTTCAGTTTTTCTGGTCATCCCGCTGGCTGAACGATAAAACTGAACCATGTAGGCCAGCTTTGGGAGCAAATATATTATCATCAACTCCTCCCCCTGAAGGGATTAATCTACGTATTACCTCCTCTGCTGCCACATCCAGAAATGTGGACTCTCTACTTCCTCATTCATGGAACTTCCTGTCTGTACCTGACATCACTTCCTGCCTGTACCTGACATCACTTCCTGTATGTCTTCCATAGAGACCTCCTGTCTGGGTAGAAGTGAGATCCCCACCTTGTGGAGCTCAGAGGAACTGCAGCCCCGAGAAGCGTCTGGTAGTGTGACCCCGGCCTTGTGCTGGGTGTGTATGGACTGTAGATCCTTATAGAGGGGTCACCTCCACTCCCACCAAGGGGGACAGAAATATATGACTCCTCGGGGGAGGGGTTTTGGCCCCTTTGATTTTGCAGTAACATTGATTGTAGATTTAGTCCTGTAGAACATCTGGTATATGGATACAAAGCCCCCCAGCTGGGAGTAAAGGGTGGAAATGGCTGGTGACCCCCAGATTTGGGCAATGATGTCATCACTATAAATGGATAAAACCCACGCTATGTGTAACAACTCCAAACCTACAAAAACCTTCTAGCGGACTGCTGCTGTAACAAAGGGAAGGATTCCCTGTCATCTAGAAGAGCATTATGTGTCACAGCGCTGTCCTATTGTGTGTGCACAGAAATCATCACAAATACACTACAAATATGTGGAGACATTCAGAGATAAAGAGCTCGGGGCTCCAAATCCTATTCTCTGCACATCAACTGCTTCCACTTTACACCCACTTCATTGGTCTTATGGGGTTTATCGATAAATGAAGGAAACTGAACCGTGTGCAAATCCATCCACAACATAAAGTGCTTTGTGCTCAAGATGCTGCTCCCTGCAGATCCACTGCTTCCACTTTACACCCACTTCATTCATCTCATCAGATTTGCTGCTATAGGAAGTCATTTATAATGATGTTCCATCTCGCTGTTTGTAAAAACAATTCTGCAGCTAATTGGCCACTAGGATTACTTTTACATGAAAGCCGCCCCCCAGCTAATAAACCAGCACTAGAATGATGCCTGTAGCTGCAAGCATCCTCCCGGTATAACCACTCCAAGTCCAGCGACGTTCCAGTACATTGCTGGTCCATGTTGGACATATATGTGCCAGCAGAGAACACGGACATACGATGAATCGGGTCTGCGGACCAATATGACTGCAATTCATTCTTTTCTGTAATGTCCATGTTGAGGGTTCGGCCCAAACAAATGTTAAATTCATAAACGGTGATAGAGTTCCATGTGAATTGTGTGACAAGAGCTGAATTTGGGGGGCGGCCATGTATTGTGGTGTATAAATTGCCTTGGCCCACAATTGGTACAAATCTTCTGTGAAGAACAGTGGAGGGGCTGAACACTAGTGCTGGCAGTGACCGGGCCGATCCGGCTAACACTGAGTATTGGGGACACTATACAAAGCCGGCACTAGTATAGTTCTGTTCATGATCAATATATTGATCCGTACAAACACTATACTAGTAATGGCGGTGATCAGCGACCTATAGCGTGAGTGCGACAGTGTGCGGCCAATCTAACGCCAGCTGACCCTGGCTGGGAGGGGCTTACTGACCCTGACACTGTGTGATGTCACTAGTGGCAGGAATACAGAGATCAGTGATACATTCTATATACTGACACTGTACTAATGGCACTGGCTGGGTGACGGGGCCATCAAAGGGTTAAATGTGCTAACCTAACGTGTGTGTACAATGTAGTGGTGCTTTTACTCGGTGCCGTGTTCTCTCTTCTCTCCCTGGACCGACCGGGGGGGGGCAGCGGGGGGCGCAGGCGCATTGACACCCCAAAACAGGAAGCAATGCAGATTACGCTGCTGCTCGCCCACAAAATGCAGGTAAGTGGTCGGCAAGTAGTTAAGAAAGTAAATAAAAAACTTTTTTTTTTTTAAATTCTCATTATGGTATTTAACTTTTTTTTTAAAATACTTTTATCAGAATAGTAGGATGTTACCATGGTAACCATTGTACTACTGTGGGGGGAGGGGGGTGATCAGGGATTTTGTTTCCATACTTTTCTTTGCAGGAGAAAGCTTGCTGTCAGAACCGAACTCATTCATCAACTGTCATCAGTGAGTTAGCTTTTTGACAGCTCAAGATAGTGATCTGTGATTGGCTGGTCACATGGTACAGGGTGCTGTGATTGGCCCCATATATTATGTGACAGCTGTGGGCCAATCACAGCTCACTAGGAGGAGAAGCAGAGCTGTTATGAATGAGATTGATTCATAATAACTGCTTACATTGGATCACCTAGAGATCACATGATCACCGGGTCACAATCACTGGGATCTTCATTCTGCTGTATCTGCCAGACACAGCAGTCGGGGGAGGGGAGTGCTGTGTTCCGGCTCGGGTGCGCGGTGTTCCTCCTGTGTTAGTACAGCCAGAGTGACGTACAAGTACATTGCTTTGCCTGTAGCTGCCGCCTGGCCACAGTACATTGCGGGTGGGAAGCGGGTAATCTAGGACTAAGGATTCCAAGCTCACTCCTTGGGCCATGATATCATCCAGGCAAGAAATGTAAGTTCTGTGTTCCAATTATGAGGTGACAACAGCATAGAGTGCTTTCAGGATAATGGACAAAGGTAGACAAGCATTGCATGCTGTTGTTGTGTGAAGCAAGTCTGTCTCCTTTTTTGTTACAGATAATACATTTTGTTTGGCTTTTTCTACATTGTTCCCCGATCCCGACATTCGTGGCCTCCTGGGCTGGATGTGCCGCTGGATCCAGGCCCTGGAGCAAGCCCTGGAGGTGGAACCAGACGAGGACCAGCCCAGCCTTGGAGTCTATTTCAGGCAGCAATTTTAGTTTAGTTACAATTTTTTATGATGTTTTCTAGTTTTCTATTGATTGCTGGTAATAAATGTTCTATTTCTCTTGGACAGTGCCCTGTGTTGTGGCCTTCTTCAGCCTTTGCAGGTCGGCAATCTTCTTCATTGCAGTTGGAGCTGATCTGCATGTCCCTAAAGCATTGCAGGACTCTGCTAGGTCCAGCTGCACTGGACAATCTTGCTTACCTGGAATTTCTGGTAATGTCCAAACGAAGTGTTTTCTGGCAAGTCCAGCTTTAGGACTGTAGCAGATAGGATTGCATGTTTCCGAGAGGTAAACCAGCTCCTTCAATCCTAAGCTGGGATACATAAAGATTGAAGTTGTCTGCTTGCTGTCTGCAGCTACTCCCAATCTTGGTTTGCTTCCTCTTGTGAAATGCTGCAACAGTTTACACAGAACACTCCATTCACGTTACATTGTTCACGTTTGGAGTAGCTCTTCATTCCATCCAGGGACTTCTACATAGCTTGGTGGAGTGGAGTTGTGCAGACTGCCAAAAGGGAGGTGCAGCCAAGTAGACAATGTGTGGGGGGATCCTGTGGCCCAACTCTGTCAAGATGTCTCCCATCACCTCATCTCTAGTTGGGATTGGCATTCCACAGAAGTCACATGACTTGAAAGCTGCTCTTGGAAGGACTATCAGTTATGGATGAGACCAGTTACATGCAATGTCCCCCAGAAAAGAAGGGGCCCTAATGGGCAAATTGTCTATCTGCTCCACACATACCACTTGGATCCAACTTGTTCCTCATTCACATGTCAGTGTTTTGGCAACAAGAGGTGGGGAGGGAATTAAGTGAGGAACAAGTGTCCACTGGGCACATAAATTCCATAGGCACACACGTCTAGAATCAGGCAGCTAAAGATCCTATGCTCCCCAACCAATCTCGGGGCAAGATGTTACACGGGGTGTAAAGCAAACTTAGTCTGGGTCCAGTTAGTCCAGCATAATGATAGTCCAAACAACAGAAGGCCTTCTTCTTATTCTCCCAACTTTTCTGTGTCTCTAGCATTCCTTGGCAGGTTACTGTGTGTAAGTTGTGTCCTGGTGTCACGCCTGGTGTCCTGGATATTACACACTTCTTGTATAGTGTGTGTCAATGAAGTAGCACAGGGAACATATTTGTGGAACAGCTAAAACTATTTGCAGGACAGACCACCAGGTGAAAGCAGCAGAAAGGCCAAAGAGTCTCACCACCAATGCCTCTGGAAGGGTCACCTTTTAGTTTTCTTTCTGAAGTGCTGCTTTGTTAGTGTTCGCTATTTGGAATTATTGGTAGCCATACTCAGAAAAGCACCTGTGTTGGATTCCCGACATGACCAAGCCACCATTATTACCCCAAATGCATTGTTGACAATTTGAAAGACACGTTCTGCTACTTTCCAAATAATGTTTATTACAAAAAAACATACAAAATGAATGGGGAGGAGGAGGCGGCTCCTGCAGAGGGGGTGGGTGTGAGGGTTGAGGGGGTACAGTGTGTGGGGGGCTGGGAAAGAGTGGTGGGGAGGGAGTGCTGGGGGAGAGGTTGAATGGGGGGAATGGAAGACAGGGAGAATGTGGGGAGGGGCATTTGAGGGCTGAGGAGAGTGGGCAGGATGTGGAAGGTGTCATGGAAATTTTGTATTGTTGGTCGAACTTTAAATGTGTCATATATTCGTGTTATTCATATGTCTCTCGTGTGGCTTAATTAAAGCTCTGAAGGCTGCAATTGGGCCATGCGCATGTACAATGTATGTATTACAGTACTCAGCTTGGTAATGGATGAGATGGCAGATCTGCGCTTATAGACCGGCGTGTATACCACCACGGCATTCCATGCGAATGCTGCTGTCAGTAGACCGTGGGCCTGTATCTGCATATCAGCAGCATGGTACCACGTGGGCTTCATAACGCAATGCGCAAGCGGTGTGAACTCCACGTGTAGGCTTGTGCATATCTTACAACCCATTACTAATCTGAACTGTATCTCGGATGGATGTGTTTTAATAAAGATCGTATCGGGCCCATCCAGGTACAGACTGATATTTTTAGGAGATGCTTGTGCAGAGAATTTTACATACCAATAGAAGCTAGTAGGACAGGAAATATGACCTCAGATGGCTCATAGGGGGGAAGGGGAGGAAGTCTGCTGACCTCAGAAGACTCATGGGGGAGGACCAGTGATAGATAATAGCAAAGGCTATGCTCCAATTGGAATGTACATCCTCTGTATAGGCAATCCCCATTGTATTGTTCGGTGGGAGGGATTGACTTTATTCATGTGGGGGGCATGTGTGTATTCTTAATAAAACAGAGAGCTGAGCCTAAAGCCGGCCCTTATGTGGATTGCAACCAGCCTTAGAGTGTCGTGTGATCATTCTAGGGTAACGGAGCTCCATCACCTACAAATCAACAGGACCAAAGTATTTGGATGGGCAGGAATCGTGTAGTTTGGCTGCAGTCGTGGTAAGCAAGATTCACACAGCTTTATGGGGGATTTCTGCGCATCCAACTGCGAGTACTCACGGTAAGGAGAAATTCGTTAAAGCGAATTTCCAAGACAGTTTGGCGAGCCTGGTGGATACTAACGCGTATTCTTGCGTAGCTAACCTAGAACGAGGGGGGAATGGCCATCATGAACTAGCAAAAAGTATGCCGGCACATTTCAGGTCTCTCTGCCATTAAGAGGATCGCTTTTTGCGTGTTCGTGTGGCTGATTTCGCTCTCTGTTAGCTAACAAGAAATACCGCTTAACAAGGACCTCGTTTTTTGTCCTAAACTCTTGATTTGTGGGTGAAAAGACGAGGGTTTGTCTCTGCGGAGAGCAGCAGGGGGGGTGGGTTTGGTTGGCTGGATTTGGTCAAGTTTAAAAATCTTCCAACCAAAAATTAAACGGGTATATGTTTTAGTGGGTAAAAGTTGTTGCATAGTGTTAGGTAAGTATTTGTGGGCTGTAGGTACTGTGGTGATTGCTCTACCCCCCTCCACGTGAGGTAATTATTACAGTGCTGAAAGGCTTAGGTTAATTGTTAACTGTTGTAAGATCTGTGTGTGTATGTAGTCTGTACAATGTTTTGTGGTACTACTGCTCCCAGCAAGCATGCAGCAGGGGGTCCTTTCTGTTACATGTGCATGTTAGTGTGATATGTTGGTGTTTTATGTCCGTTCTGTGATTGTGCCCAAATTGTGTTGTATGTGTGCTTCATATTGTTGTGTAATTGTCCAGTGTATGTTCTGTCTAAAAGTCTGTTTTATGTAAGAGGCAATTTTGAGGCTAGAGTCTGCCGTGTGCTCCTCTGTGGGGGGTCATTCTAGTATCTGCCATGTGCTCCTCTGTGGGGGGTCATTCTAGTATCTGCCATGTGCTCCTCTGTGGGGGGTCATTCTAGTATCTGCCATGTGCTCCTCTGTGGGGGGTCATTTTCTTGACTAAACCACATGGACTCCTTTTGTTTGGTGGCCATTTTGTTGGCTACCAAATGTGCAGTAATCTCTATGCAATGTGCATGAAGTTTCCTATATGCATTTGACCCATATTGTGTTTTTAATCCAAATTTTTTACAGTTTCATTTGTTTGCTTTTAGCTTTAAATTTGCGTATTGCCAGCCAATTTAAAGTGTATTAAGCGAGTTTTCCCCTCACGTGTTCCACATTTAGTGAGCGCGGTGTAGTCTGGGTTTTTGCACATAGATTTCTTGTATAGTGATTATGTTTTTCTTGTGTTTTTCCTGTTAAAAGTAGTTCCTTATTGTAAAGCGGGTTTGTTTTAAGCTGCTGTGTCGCGTGTTTCACGTCCAGCAGACTTTTTGTGTAAACGGTTCTAGGTGGTTGCAGTAAAGATTGCGTGTGTAGCGCAG
This sequence comes from Staurois parvus, assembly GCF_062004578.1. NCBI lineage: Eukaryota > Metazoa > Chordata > Amphibia > Anura > Ranidae > Staurois > Staurois parvus. Next base: position 242,006 of record NW_028319617.1, on the reverse strand, counting down.
ATCGTTTAGCGGTGCTGATAGGAGTGATTTTTGCGTCAGCAACAAGGTTACTTTTGGCGCAGTTTTTCGGTTTACCTCGGTGTAATTGTTTTACTGTGAAACGTCCCGTGTTTTTCATAAGGATCCACTTTGTCCTTTTTAACAGTTTTTCAGGTTGAAAAAGGGTTTTTCTGTGTGTATTAGGAAAGTTTTTTTCTTTACACAAATTTCCTAAAGGTCAGTTAGCAGGTTTCTGCCCAACCAGTGACCCCTAAGTAACATCCAAGAACCCCTCTTTTTGTTTTGACTTGTGTTAGCTACTGTGTGCAGGGAGAGAAAAGCCACTTTCATCATTGTGCGGTGTGGCCTGCCAAACACAGTGGGTGATGAGAACCACATAAATTACGCTGTGTGAGTGGGCGGTCCAGGGAAATCCTGGTTACCACAAACACTTCGGGTGGTCAGGATCACACAAATTGCGCTGTGGGAGTGGGAGGTGTGCTCTCAGTCTGACCGCCACTTGATGCGCTTCGGGTGATCGATAAGTATCACATAAATTACGCTGTGCTGGGAAAGTGGTGGAATCAGGCCTCTCGGTAGGATCCCACCGAGTGCTCCAGGGGGTAAACAGGTACCCGGACGCGGGATATATACCAGTGACTAGTCACGATGGGCAGTAGTCAGTCCATGAAGAGAGAGGGGGAACCAGCCCTCTTCAGGGTAAGGACAGCTGCACAACTGATGAAGGTGAGTTTGGGGGGGAAGTCTACAGAACCCCTCAAAAGGTGGAATAAATGGTCGAAGGGTACCAGATGGGAAATTCCCCGGGAAGGTACATTTGACGCATGGAGGTGGGAAAAATTCATCTCTGAATTTGAACCACGGATGCAGGCGTCAGAACTAGAGATCGCACAGCTATGGCTTCACAGGTCAATCCAATTAGGGAGGCAGGGCATACATAAACTGGTGTCTGTCCGGAAGAACCAGGTGATGTATACCTGGCCTCCAGAGGGAATAAAACAGGAGGATCCAGTGTCAGAGGTGGAAGAAGCTCTTTCAGGGCTGACTCTACTAAGGCAGGCAGGATCAGGGTCTGCTGGGGTTCCCCAACAACCAACAGTGGCTGAGATAAGTATAACTGCACCTGTCTCTTCTGTTAGTGACGTCACTCTTGATGTACCTTCTGTGTCTTCTGTCTCTATGCCTCAGCCTCTACCTCTACCTCTCCTTTCTTCCTGCTTCACCCCAGCTCCTTCTGTTTCCAACTATGAAGCCTACTCAACAACCGATTTGCAGACTATCTGTGAATCAAGGGGAGTAGACACCCGGTTAAAAAACAGGGCGGATTGCATCAAAGCGCTACGAACCACTGATCAGACCCCTGCCCCCCAGCTATACCCTGATCTGAGGGACCTCAAACCTGAAGGTGCAGTAAGCGAGGTGGTTAATCTAAGCCCACCGATGAAGCTGGGTCAGCCCTTGCACTCTTCCCGGACCGAGGCCTATCCAGTCAGGGTGCAGCAATTTGAAGGTCCTCCCAATGCACGGGGGGAACGGACTTTAGGGGAACGGGTAGTTTGGCATGTCCCCTTCACCCCGGCAGAGATCCGCACTATTCTGGCTGAGCTCCCGGACTATCGAGTCAATCCGAGAGGATTTGCTCGAATGTTTGGACAAAACCAGTTCAGCTATGGTATGAGCGGGTCAGATTGTGCACAGATCCTACGGGCAAAGGTGGGCATGGAAGTGGCCAGTACAGTGATTGCAGGGTGCTCTATAACCACGCATGAGGAGATGACTTCAGGGGGCAAAGAGTTCTGTACACAGCTAAAGGCAAAGCTTCCAGAAATGTATGGTGCTACCTCTACTACGGACATGATGAAGCTCACCCAGGGTCCTAATGAGGAAAGCGCCTGCTTCTGGCGCCGTCTCAAGCAGACGGCACTGGATGCGGATCTGGAAGTTGGACCTGATGCTCCAACTGAAGGGGTAAAGGTGACCGCGACGCACATTCTGTTGCGGGCCAAATTTTTGGAAGGCATCAATATTAAAATTCGGGAAAGGCTGGTTCTGGCCCGACCCGAATATAATGAGATGTCTATCCCTGCTATCCTTTCCACTCTTAGAGAGGGAAATGGATAGAAGAAAACAAGACAAGGCCAAAGTTCTTATGTCCCAGACCCCACACGAAAAACCAAGGGATCTGGGTCACAGGAAGAATAGGCCCCCACCCAGGTGCTTCCAGTGCCACCAAACGGGGCACATGAGGAGGAGCTGTCCCCAATTACCTAAAGGTCGGTGGCAGTTCATTCCTGATGAGTCCCCCGCCCCTATGACCACCATGGTAAGTAACTCCTATGAATCCTCATAGGAAGTTGGCAAATCGGTGTCGGCCCAGATCCATCTTTTTCTCGAGGAATTAAAATATCCCCTCCCTTGCCTCACTGACACCGGTGCAGCAAGAACGGTCCTGCGAAAACAGGACATCCAAGGCAAGGTACCCCTCTCAGGGGAAAGCCCTCCTAACCCCTACTAACCTCACTATCAAACGATGCACTATTCTTAACCCAGCTTCTCTTCTTCCTGTGTCGGAAGATGAGAAGGGGGGGGAGGACAGCAATGACAGTGCTGAATTTTGCAACACGACTAACAATACTAACACCTCTTCTGCTAACATGTCTTCTTTGTCCACTACTAATCTCTCTTCCAAAGGACACGACTGCATTTCTTTGGTGGAACTGGAGTCAGCGGCGACACACCCCATATCACCCCGAGAGTAGCGGTAAGGTTGAACGTCTTCCGATACCCAAAAACCTTGGCCTGAGTGTCTCCCCATTGCCCCCTATTCCATCCGGAATGCCCCTCGGCAACCACATGGGCTGTCACCCTACGAGGTGTTGTTTGGGGGACCTCCCAAAACAGGGTTGTACTTTCCTCAACAGTTGTTGTCTCTGCATTCACAGCTTACAGGTTATGTGCAATCTCTGCAACGGGAGCTGCAGAAGATACACCATCGGGTTCGCGAATCGCTCCCCGATCCAAATACAATAACAGGTGTTCTTTCTATTGAGCCAGGTGATTGGGTCGTCCTAAAGAAACATCAAAGAACCGGACTCGAGCCACGGTTCACCGGACCATACCAAGTCCAGCTGACGACACCTACCTCACTCAAGCTCGAGGGACGAGACAACTGGGTGCACGCAAGCCACTGCAAGAAGCTTCTCAGCTACACCAGAGAATGAGGGGTGTCATTTTCCTTTTTCTTTTTGTTTGTATGTCTTACATGTGTGTGAACGGAGGAAAAGATGGCAGATACCCCAACCTTTTATTTAAAATGCACCTACGTTTAGCCAGAACCGCCAACAAAACCAACTGTTGGGTATGCTCTAAGCCCCCACCCAGTCATCACATGTCCGCAATGGCCGCTGTTCATGCCCTATATGACATCCGCGTCGGCATGAAAAAGCAAGGGACCCCTGGTCAGCCCCCACGTAGACATTTATCGGTAGAACTTAATGACACATTTTTAGCAGGTAACATCAGTTTCAGCACCAATATTAGCTCTAGCTCCTGTAGGGCCCTCACCAGTCCATTATGGGTAACTGGACAGCTAGGCAGCCCTCAGGTGTGCTTTAACATCAGCTTTGGCACAGGTAACAAGTTTGTTGGGATTACCACCTGCGAGGGAGGTATAACTGTCAATCTGACTAACCAGACTTCCTTTCTGAGTAACCACACTGACCGACCAGACCACGTGTGTTGGAAGGACGGATGTGATGTGCAGACTGAGGGAGCAATCCCCCAGTCTGTGCAACTGTTGCTCAGTACCAGAGGCCGAACGAGGAACTCCTCCTGTTCTGCTCTGACAGGTCCATACTATTTTCTGTGTGGTTCGGCAGCCTATAGAACATTTCCCCAGAACGCGAAAGGTTCGTGTGCCCTCATAAAGCTAGTCCCCGCATCCTATGTAGTGATGGACCATGAAGAGTTGATGGTCCACAAGAAGGTAAGGATGGCAGGGAGAGTTCGCAGGGAGCTGTTCTCTGAGGGCGACCAGGCATGGGCTTGGTTCCCCTCATGGACAGGATGGGGAATAGAACTTATGAAGCGCCTGAACAATTTTTCTGTCATCGTGGATAGTATGTTTAACGAGACCGTAGAGGCTGTCAGAGAAATTGCCCAAGAACAACGGCAGATGGGAATTTTAGTGCTTCAGGAGAAGATGGCCCTCGATTATCTTTTAGCCGCCAAAGGGGGGTTCTGTGAGTTCATCGGAGAGGATTGTTGTACTTGGATAGAAGACACCGATGACAAGGTCCAGGCCCATATGGACAAAGTTAGTGAACTACAGGGAAAAGCTAGAGCTATAGCTAGTGAGGGTTGGAATCCGTTCAAGGGTTTGGGAGGATTGGGAGATTTCCTGTTCTCCATCGGATCTTGGTTGAAGGAAGTGGGAGTGTATATCCTGATGCTTCTCTTTTTCATCTGCCTTTTATATGCCGCGGTGAGATGTTCCTGTTGCCTCATCGACCGTGTAAACCAAGCTCGGGCAGACGACCACATCTCCATGCCCGCTCCTGGGATCCCACTCCAACCACTGATCGGAGGAAGACCTCACCAACCATCCACCTTCTCTACAGATTACGTCCTGGCTTCCCTCTAATTTATCTCTCTGAAGACCACATTCTCCAAGACCTTCAAGCAAGCTTCAAGCCTCATCATTGTTTGTGTCTGCGATTTGGAAAACTGTCTGGGTCGAGACCAGCCTTGTGTGGCCCCGTCTGCAGGGGCAATTTGAGAATCTGTTGCTGGATCTCCCCAGACCACCGTGGGATCACAAGCCTTATTCATACCACAAGTCTGTTTGTGGTTTCTGCAAGAGCCTTCCTGTAGTGAAGGTTCCAACGCTCTTGAGGATCATCGCTTCAATCAAGCCTGTTTGCGTCGAGTCTGCGTCGGGTCTTGTTGTTTCAGGTACCCCGTGGAGCTTTATTCTCAGGGACAACTACAGGAACTCTTTGAAGTTTGAGACTACACCCATCAAGCTGAAGAAGATCAAGAAGGGACACGAGGAGAATATGATAAAACAGGAGGGAATGTCATGGAAATTTTGTATTGTTGGTCGAACTTTAAATGTGTCATGTATTCGTGTTATTCATATGTCTCTCGTGTGGCTTAATTAAAGCTCTGAAGGCTGCAATTGGGCCATGCCATGTACAATGTATGTATTACAGTACTCAGCTTGGTAATGGATGAGATGGCAGATCTGCGCTTATAGACCGGCGTGTATACCACCACGGCATTCCATGCGAATGCTGCTGTCAGTAGACCGTGGGCCTGTATCCACATATCAGCAGCATGGTACCACGTGGGCTTCATAACGCAATGCGCAAGCGGTGTGAACTCCACGTGTAGGCTTATGCATATCTTACAACCCATTACCAACTTGAAACTGTATCTCGGATGGATGTGTTTTAATAAAGATCGTATCGGGCCCATCCAGGTACAGACTGATATTTTTAGGGAGTGCTTGTGCAGAGAATTTTACATACCAATAGAAGCTAGTAGGACAGGAAATATGACCTCAGATGGCTCATAGGGGGGAAGGGGAGGAAGTCTGCTGACCTCAGAAGGTTCATGGGGGAGGACCAGTGATAGATAATAGCAAAGGCTATGCTCCAATTGGAATGTATATCCTCTGTATAGGCAATCCCCATTGCATTGTTCGGTGGGAGGGATTGACTTTATTCATGTGGGGGGCATGTGTGTATTTTTTAATAAAAATAGAGAGCTGAGCCTAAAGCCGGCCCTTATGTGGATTGCAACCAGCCTTAGAGTGTCGTGTGATCATTCTAGGGTAACGGAGCTCCATCACCTACAAATCAACAGGACCAAAGTATTTGGATGGGCAGGAATCGTGTAGTTTGGCTGCAGTCGTGGTAAGCGAGATTCACACAGCTTTATGGGGGATTTCTGCGCATCCAACTGCGAGTACTCACGGTAAGGAGAAATTCGTTAAAGCGAATTTCCAAGACAATGGGAAGCCAGTGGAGGGATTGGCAGAGAAGGGTGGAGAACACTATGTGGAGGCCAGTGGAGTGATTGGCAGAGAGGGGTGGAGGACACTGAATGGAAGCCAGTGGAGGGATTGGTAGAGAGGGGTGGAGGACACTGAGTGGAGGCCAGTGGAGTAATTGGCATAGAGCGGTGGAGGACACTGAATGGAAGCCAGTGGAGGGATTGGTAGAGAGGGGTGGAGGACACTGAATGGAGGCCAGTGAAGGGATTGGCAGAGAGGGTTGGAGGACACTGAATGGTGGCCAGTGGAGGGATTGGCAGAGAGGGGTGGAGGACACTGAGTGGAGGCCAGTGGAGGGATTGGCAGAGAGGGGTGGAGGACACTGAGTGGAGGCCAGTGGAGGGATTGGCAGAGAGGAATGGCAGATACAGAACAGTTAGTAAGGTGGATGAGTCTGGCAGCAGCATTCATGATAGACTGAAGAGGGGATAGCCTGCGATGAGGTCGGCTTATGAGGAGGGAGTTACAATAGTCAAGGCGAGATAAAACAAGGGAGGGAATAAGTTGCTTAGTGGTTTCCGAGGTTAGGAATAGCCGTATCTTGGAGATGTTGCGGAGTCTACAAGATTTGGACAGCGATTGGATTTGGGACTGAAAGGACAGATGGGAGTCTAGGATTACACCTAGTACCCTGGCATGAGGGGTGGGACTGATAATTGTATTATTGATCTTGATGGGGAAGTCAGGGGAGGGGGCACGGGCTGGAGGGAATACTAAGAGCTCAGTTTTGGAAAGATTGAGTTTGAGGAAGTGGAGTGACATCCATGTCGAAATATGTCATTTAGTAGGTAAGTAATGTGAGAGGAGACTGAATTGGTGAGGCGAGGAGTAGAAAGATAGATTTGTGTGTCATCAGCATAGAGATGGTACTTAAAGCCATGGGAGTTTATCAAGTGAGCAAGGGGGAGGTGTAGATGTAGAAGAGAAGGGGTCCAAGGACAGAACCTTGAGGGACCCCTACAGAAAGAGAGAGTAAAAAGGAGGAGGCAACATTATAGGTAACACTGAAGGAGCACTGCAATAGGTAGGAGAACCATGAGAAAGCAGAGTCTCAGAGGCCAAGAGAGTGGAGTTTTTTGAGGAGGAGGGGATGGGCAACCATATCAAAAGCCGCAGAGAGGTCAAGTAGTAAGAGTATGGAGTAGTGGCCATTGGTTGGGATGAGTACGGTGTAGTGGCCATTGGTTGGGATGAGTACGGAGAAGTGGCCATTGGTTGGGATTAGTATGGAGTAGTGGCCATTGGTTGGGATGACTACGGAGTAGTGGCCATTGGTTGGGATGAGTACGGAGTAGTGGCCATTGGTTGGGATGAGTACGGTGTAGTGGCCATTGGTTGGGATGAGTACGGAGAAGTGGCCATTGGTTGGGATTAGTATGGAGTAGTGGCCATTGGTTGGGATGAGTATGGAGTAGTGGCCATTGGTTGGGATGAGTACGGAGTAGTGGCCGTTGGTTGGGATTAGTATGGAGTAGTGGCCATTGGTTGCGATTAGTACGGAGTAGTGGCCATTGGTTGGGATTAGTACGGAGTAGTGGGAATTGGTTGGGATGAGTACGGAGTAGTGGCCATTGGTTGGGATTAGTACAGAGTAGTGGCTATTGGTTGGGATGAGTACGGAGTAGTGGCCATTGGTTGGGATGAGTACGGAGTAGTGACCATTAGTTGGGATGAGTACGGAGTAGTGACCATTGGTTGGGATGAGTACAGAGTAGTGGCCATTGGTTGAGATGAGTACGGAGTAGTGACCATTAGTTGGGATGAGTACAGAGTAGTGACCATTGGTTGGGATGAGTACGGAGTAGTGGCCATTGGTTGGGATGAGTACGGAGTAGTGGCCATTGGTTGGGATGAGTACGGAGTAGTGGCCATTGGTTGGGATGAGTACGGAGTAGTGACCATTGGTTGGGATGAGTACAGAGTAGTGGCCATTGGTTGGGATGAGTACGGAGTAGTGGCCATTGGTTGGGATGAGTACGGAGTAGTGGCCATTGGTTGGGATGAGTACGGAGTAGTGACCATTGGTTGGGATGAGTACAGAGTAGTGGCCATTGGTTGAGATGAGTACGGAGTAGTGACCATTGGTTGGGATGAGTACAGAGTAGTGACCATTGGTTGGGATGAGTACGGAGTAGTGGCCATTGGTTGGGATGAGTACGGAGTAGTGGCCATTGGTTGGGATGAGTACGGAGTAGTGACCATTGGTTGGGATGAGTACGGAGTAGTGGCCATTGGTTGGGATGAGTACGGAGTAGTGACCATTGGTTGGGATGAGTACGGAGTAGTGGCCATTGGTTGGGATGAGTACGGAGTAGTGACCATTGGTTGGGATGAGTATGGAGTAGTGGCCATTGGTTGGGATGAGTACGGAGTAGTGGCCATTGGTTGGGATGAGTACGGAGTAGTGGCCATTGGTTGGGATGAGTACGGAGTAGTGACCATTGGTTGGGATTAGTACAGAGTAGTGACCATTGGTTGGGATGAGTACGGAGTAGTGACCATTGGTTGGGATGAGTATGGAGTAGTGGCCATTGGTTTATGCAGTTAGTAGATCATTAGTGAGGTTTAGTAGGGCAGTTTCAGTGGAGTGGAGTGAGCGAAAGCCAGACTGTAAAGGGTGAAGAAGGTTGTTGTTGGTGAGGTGGGAGCTCAGGTGATTGTAGACTAAGCGTTCTAGGAATTTAAAGGTAAATGGCAGCAGGGAGATGGGTCTTAAGTTGTTCAGGTTGGTGGGGTCCAGGGAGGACTTTTTAAGTATGGGAGTGATGTGTGCATGCTTTAGAGGGGAGGGGAAGGCACCAGTAGAGAGGGAAAGATTGAAGATGTGAGTGAGGGAGCATAGGATGGAAGAGGGTGACCGTAGTAGTTGTGAGGGGACAGGATCCAGGGGGCAGGTGGTGAGAAAGGCTTCTGAGAAAACCTTAGTGACCTCTTCGGTAGTAGCGAGGTCAGAAGAGGAAAGTGTTGAGGGAGGTTTAGTATAAGGTATGCTAAGTGGGATGGATGTCTGTGCAGTGGAGATGCCGCTATGAATTGTGTTAATCTTCTTTTTGTAATTATTTGCAATCTCGTGAGCAGTGAGTGAGGTGCTGGGTGGAGGTGGAGAAAGTAGAGAGTTAAAAGTAGAGAAGAGACAATGAGGACTGGATGACAAGGTATTGATGAGAGTGACAAAGTCGTCTTGTTTGGCAATATGAAGGGAGGAATTGTATGTGAAGAAAGCAGATTTATATCGGGTGAATGCTTGTTAAGATTTGGTTTTACGCCACAATCGCTCCAGCGCACGACTATGTAGTTTAAGATGTCTGGTGTGGTCAGTCTGCCACGGATGTAATGGTCGGGGCCTGATGCTTCGTGTTGTTAGAGGACCAAGTGAGTCCAGTGTGGATGACAGTGAACTGTTGTAGACAGCAGTGGCCAGGTCAGGGCAGGACAGGGGAGAGATTCTGTCATAGAGTTGGTCAGTTGCAGAGTGGAAAGGAGCCGGGTTCAAGTTGTGAAGGTTTCTGCGGGTAATTGTTGGCTGCTTGGAGGGATAGGTGTTTGAAGACGAGGAGACTGTGAAGGTGATGAGATTGTGATCAGAGAGAGGAAAGGGGGTGTTTGTGAGGTTGTAGGGAGTGCAAAGATGGGAGAAAACAAGGTCCAATGTATTCCCATCAGAGTGAGTGGAGGACGGTATACATTGTGCTAATGCAAAAGATGAGGTTATGTTGAAGAGTTGGGATGTAGCCGGGTTGTTGACATTAATAGGAATGGTAAAATCTCCGAGAATGATAGCGGGTAGTTCAGAGGAGAGAAAGTAGGGTAGCCAGGTGGTGACATCATCAAGAAAGCGGGACACGGGTCCAGGAGGCCTAAGAGAGATCGCAGAGAACAGTCGGATGCAGTGAGTCTGGAAAGAATAGAATAATAGAGAGGGAGGGTTAGGGAGGACTTGAAAGGTGCTCAGTGAGGATAGAAGTAAACCAACCCCACCACCTTTCTGACCACTGGGTCTGGGTGAGTGGGTCCAGGGGAGGCCTCCATAGGGAAGTGCTGCGGGGGAAGCAGAATCTGCTGCTTGGAGTCAGGTTTCTGTCATTGCTAGTAGGTTAAGGGAGCGGGAGACAAAAAGGTCATGGAAGGAAATAGAAGCGATTCCCCCATCCACACATTGTATTCTGACAATGGGGGGACTCCTCCGCTCTCAGAATACACAGATCAGCACTGAAGCTATTGGCTGCAGCCGCTGGGGGAGTGGCTTTTATCCGGCAGTGGCCACACATGGATGGAAATGTGAGCGATCCCTGCTGAACCAGCTGAATTTCCATGGATCTATGGTCACCTTCAGTGACTTCCTCCCCTCCCCCTCATCTCCTTCATGATGGAAGTCATGCTGAGATCATCTCCCATTGGCTGAGCAATATTCTCATTTGTCTCTCAGCTCCTTCTTGCTATTCCTCGTCCTGCCTGTTGTTTCCTTGGATTGATTTTCTGTGTAGTGACCCCGGCTTGGTCTCTTGGATGCGCTCGTCTGTTGCTTGCCCTGACCTTTCTCCTGATTCCTGGATCTCCTCCTCATCTCTCCTCCATATCCTCTTACACAGCTTTTCTCCACACCTGCAGTGACCCTGGGGGGAGGAAACTTGGCACCAGCACGCCGCCAAATCCATCCCCACCATTAGGGGCTCTGGAGACAATTGTCTGCTATTTACACTCCGTTCCTCCGCACGTCACCTGATCACATGACAGCTTACTTCCACAGATTCCGGACAGATTTCTGGATGGTAAAGGTCAAAGTTCACTCTTCAGTTTAGGAGAGGTAGGACGCACCCAGGAACAAGGATTTGGTTTATATGGGAGCCTCATATAGAGGACCCCTCTAATCTCCCCATCCAAATGTCCCTCCATCCAGAGTCTATATGTCCTATGACATCACACTGACCTCACAGCTCCTCCTCCCAATGTCCATCCATCTGCAGTCAGAGAATCCTATGACATTACACTGACCTCACAGCTCCTCCCTCCAATGTCCCTTCATTCTGACTCAGAGAATCCTATGACATCACACTGACCTCACAGCTCCTCCTCCCAATGTCCCTCCATCCTGTCAGAGAATCCTATGACATCACACTGACCTCACAGCTCCTCCCCCCAAATGTCCCTCCATCCAGAGTCAGAAAATCCTATGACATCACACTGACCTCACAGCTCCTCCTCCCAATGTCCCTCCATCCAGAGTCAGAGAATCCTATGACATCACACTGACCTCACAGCTCCTCCTCCCAATGTCCCTCCATCCAGAGTCAGAGAATCCTATGACATCACACTGACCTCACAGCTCCTCCTCCCAATGTCCCTCCATCTGACATTTTTCTGATGCTCTTAGGATGTGGGGCCCCTTGGTATCCTCACATGTAAAGTGGGACTGTTGGTCCTGCGTTGTATGTAATGACATCAGAATGCTGCAACAAGCCTATACCCTGCGTAGTGTGGGGGTCCTGTGGGGGGGAATTATACCTCAGCCTGAAGTGGGGCTTTAATAAAATGGAGACCTGAATGGAGAGGTGAGGAGGATTCTGGGAATATCATTTGATGTGACTATTTGTGTTCAGATGTAGAGTTTTCCTCCTGTGAAGTCTGGAGATCATATGACATCACATTGCCTCCACCTCCCTCCCTGATAGAAGAGAGAAAGAAGAAGAAGATTCTAGAAGTCACCAGAGAGATCACTGAGCTGCTGACAGGAGAGGTGAGCGGTGCCGGGAATTCTGGGACATTCTCCAGTAACAGACAAGGGATGTGTCTGGATGGTGACTGTATCATTGTGTGTGTCAGGTTCCTATAAGGTGTCAGGGTGTCACTGTCTATTTCTCCATGGAGGAGTGGGAGTATTTAGAAGGACACAAGGATCTCTACAAGGACGTCATGATGGACAATCAGCCGCCCCTCACATCACCGGGTAAGAGGAGACTTTATTGTAAAGGAGAGAGCAGTACGGAGGATCCACCTAGATCCCCCATCATCTGATAAACACATAGAAACAATGGATTCAGTCAGTGTGTGTGTTTCCTACAGATGGATCCAGTCATGGGAACCCACCAGAGAGATGTCCCCGTCCTCTGTATTCCCGGGATTCCACACAGGAAGGTCACACCATCCCTCACCATTGCAAGGTTGGTGGGATGGAGCATCTAGAACAGTGGTTCTCAACCTTTCTAATGCAGCGACCCCTTAATACAGTTCCTCATGTTGTGGTGACCCCCAACCATAAAATTATTTTCGTTGCTACTTCATAACTGTAATTTTGCAGTGGGAGGACTAGCGCCCCATCACTGATGTCAGTGGGAGGAATAGTGCCCCATCATTGGTGTCAGTGGGAGGAATAGTGCCCCATCATTGGTGTCAGTGGGAGGAATAGTGCCCCATCATTGGTGTCAGTGGGAGGAATAGTGCCCCATCATTGGTGTCAGTGGGAGGAATAGTGCCCCATCATTGGTGTCAGTGGGAGGAATAGTGCCCCATCATTGGTGTCAGTGGGAGGAATAGTGCTCCATCATTGGTGTCAGTGGGAGGAATAGTGCTCCATCATTGGCGTCAGTGGGAGGAATAGTGCCCAATCATTGGCGTCAGTGGGATGAATAGTGCCCAATCATTGGCGTCAGTGGGAGGAATAGTGCCTCATCATTGGCGTCAGTGGGAGGAATAGTGTCCCATCATTGGTGTCAGTGGGAGGAATAGTGTCCCATCATTGGTGTCAGTGGGAGGAATAGTGTCCCATCATTGGTGTCAGTGGGGGGAATAGTGCCCCATCATTGGTATCAGTGGGGGGAATAGTGCCCCATCATTGGTATCAGTGGGAGGAATAGTTCCCCATCATTGGTGTCAGTGGGAGGAATAGTGCCCCATCATTAGTATCAGTGGGAGGAATAGTTCCCCATCATTGATGTCAGTGGGAGGAATAGTGTCCCATCATTAGTATCAGTGGGAGGAATAGTGCCCCATCATTGGTGTCAGTGGAAGGAATAGTGCCCCATCATTGGTATCAGTAGGAGGAATAGTGCCCCATCATTAGTATCAGCGGGAGGAATAGTGCCCCATCATTGGTGTCAGTGGAAGGAATAGTGCCCCATCATTGGTATCAGTGGGAGGAATAGTGCCCCATCATTGGTATGAGTGGGAGGAATAGTGCCCCATCATTGGTGTCAGTGGGAGGAATAGTGCCCCATCATTAGTATCAGTGGGAGGAATAGTGCCCCATCATTGGTGTCAGTGGAAGGAATAGTGCCCCATCATTGGTATCAGTGGGAGGAATAGTGCCCCATCATTGGTATGAGTGGGAGGAATAGTGCCCCATCATTGGTGTCAGTGGGAGGAATAGTGCCCCATCATTAGTATCAGTGGGAGGAATAGTGCCCCATCATTGGTGTCAGTGGAAGGAATAGTGCCCCATCATTGGTATCAGTGGGAGGAATAGTGCCCCATCATTGGTATGAGTGGGAGGAATAGTGCCCCATCATTGGTGTCAGTGGGAGGAATAGTGCCCCATCATTGGTGTCAGTGGGAGGAATAGTGCCCCATCATTAGTATCAGTGGGAGGAATAGTGCCCCATCATTAGTATCAGTGGGAGGAATAGTGCCCCATCATTGGTATGAGTGGGAGGAATAGTGCCCTGTCATTGGTGTCAGTGGGAGGAATAGTGCCCCATCATTGGTATGAGTGGGAGGAATAGTGCCCTGTCATTGGTGTCAGTGGGAGGAATAGTGCCCCATCATTGGTGTCAGTGGGAGGAATAGTGCCCAATCATTGGTATCAGTGGGAGGAATAGTTCCCCATCATTGGTGTTAGTGGGAGGAATAGTGCCCCATCATTAGTATCAGCGGGAGGAATAGTGCCCCATCATTGGTGTCAGTGGAAGGAATAGTGCCCCGTCATTGGTGTCAGTGGGAGGAATAGTGCCCAATCATTGGTATCAGTGGGAGGAATAGTGCCCCATCATTGGTGTCAGTGGGAGGAATAGTGCCCCATCATTGGTATGAGTGGGAGGAATAGTGCTCCATCATTGGTATCAGTAGGAGGAATAGTGCCCCATCATTGGTGTCAGTGGAAGGAATAGTGCCCCGTCATTGGTGTCAGTGGGAGGAATGGTGCCCCGTCATTGGTATCAGTAGGAGGAATAGTGCCCCATCATTAGTATCAGCGGGAGGAATAGTGCCCCATCATTGGTGTCAGTGGAAGGAATAGTGCCCCGTCATTGGTGTCAGTGGGAGGAATAGTGCCCAATCATTGGTATCAGTGGGAGGAATAGTGCCCCATCATTGGTGTCAGTGGGAGGAATAGTGCCCCATCATTGGTATGAGTGGGAGGAATAGTGCCCCGTCATTGGTATGAGTGGGAGGAATAGTGCCCCATCATTGGTATGAGTGGGAGGAATAGTGCCCCGTCATTGGTATGAGTGGGAGGAATAGTGCCCCGTCATTGGTGTCAGTGGGAGGAATAGTGCCCCATCATTGGTGTTAGTGGGAGGAATAGTGTCCCATCATTGGTGTCAGTGGGGGGAATAGTGCCCCATCATTGGTATCAGTGGGAGGAATAGTTCCCCATCATTGGTGTCAGTGGGAGGAATAGTGCCCCATCATTAGTATCAGTGGGAGGAATAGTGCCCCATCATTGGTGTCAGTGGAAGGAATAGTGCCCCATCATTGGTATCAGTGGGAGGAATAGTGCCCCATCATTGGTATCAGTGGGAGGAATAGTGCCCCATCATTGGTATCAGTGGGAGGAATAGTTCCCCATCATTGATGTCAGTGGGAGGAATAGTGTCCCATCATTAGTATCAGTGGGAGGAATAGTGCCCCATCATTGGTGTCAGTGGAAGGAATAGTGCCCCATCATTGGTATCAGTAGGAGGAATAGTGCCCCATCATTAGTATCAGCGGGAGGAATAGTGCCCCATCATTGGTGTCAGTGGAAGGAATAGTGCCCCATCATTGGTATCAGTGGGAGGAATAGTGCCCCATCATTGGTGTCAGTGGGGGGAATAGTGCCCCATCATTGGTATCAGTGGGAGGAATAGTTCCCCATCATTGATGTCAGTGGGAGGAATAGTGCCCCATCATTAGTATCAGTGGGAGGAATAGTGCCCCATCATTGGTGTCAGTGGAAGGAATAGTGCCCCATCATTAGTATCAGTGGGAGGAATAGTGCCCCATCATTGGTGTCAGTGGGAGGAATAGTGCCCCATCATTGGTATCAGTGGGGGGAATAGTGCCCCATCATTGGTGTCAGTGGGAGGAATAGTGCCCCATCATTGGTGTCAGTGGGGGGAATAGTGCCCCATCATTGGTGTCAGTGGGAGGAATAGTGCCCTGTCATTGGTGTCAGTGGGAGGAATAGTGCCCCATCATTGGTATGAGTGGGAGGAATAGTGCCCTGTCATTGGTGTCAGTGGGAGGAATAGTGCCCCATCATTGGTGTCAGTGGGAGGAATAGTGCCCAATCATTGGTATCAGTGGGAGGAATAGTTCCCCATCATTGGTGTTAGTGGGAGGAATAGTGCCCCATCATTAGTATCAGCGGGAGGAATAGTGCCCCGTCATTGGTGTCAGTGGGAGGAATAGTGCCCAATCATTGGTATCAGTGGGAGGAATAGTGCCCCATCATTGGTGTCAGTGGGAGGAATAGTGCCCCATCATTGGTATGAGTGGGAGGAATAGTGCCCCGTCATTGGTATCAGTAGGAGGAATAGTGCCCCATCATTAGTATCAGCGGGAGGAATAGTGCCCCATCATTGGTGTCAGTGGAAGGAATAGTGCCCCGTCATTGGTGTCAGTGGGAGGAATAGTGCCCAATCATTGGTATCAGTGGGAGGAATAGTGCCCCATCATTGGTGTCAGTGGGAGGAATAGTGCCCCATCATTGGTATGAGTGGGAGGAATAGTGCCCCGTCATTGGTATGAGTGGGAGGAATAGTGCCCCATCATTGGTATGAGTGGGAGGAATAGTGCCCCGTCATTGGTATGAGTGGGAGGAATAGTGCCCCGTCATTGGTGTCAGTGGGAGGAATAGTGCCCCATCATTGGTGTCAGTGGGAGGAATAGTGCCCCATCATTGGTGTCAGTGGGAGGAATAGTGCCCCATCATTGGTGTCAGTGGGAGGAATAGTGCCCCATCATTGGTATCAGTGGGAGGAATAGTGCCCCATCATTGGTATCAGTGGGAAGAATAGTGCCCCATCATTGGTATCAGTGGGAGGAATAGTGCCCCATCATTGGTGTCAGTGGGAGGAATAGTGCCCCATCATTGGTTTCAGTGGGAGGAATAGTGCCCCATCATTGGTTTCAGTGGGAGGAATAGTGCCCCATCATTGGTGTCAGTGGGAGGAATAGTGCCCCATCATTGGTATCAGTGGGAGGAATAGTGCCCCATCATTGGTATCAGTGGGAGGAATAGTGCCCCATCATTGGCGTTAGTGGGGGGAGGAATAGTGCCCCATCGTTGGTGTCAGTGGGGGGAGGAATAGTGCCCCATCGTTGGTGTCAGTGGGGGGAGGAATAGTGCCCCATCGTTGGTGTCAGTGGGGGGAGGAATAGTGCCCCATCGTTGGTGTCAGTGGGGGGAGGAATAGTGCCCCATCGTTGGTGTCAGTGGGGGGAGGAATAGTGCCCCATCGTTGGTGTCAGTGGGGGGAGGAATAGTGCCCCATCGTTGGTGTCAGTGGGGGGAGGAATAGTGCCCCATCGTTGGTGTCAGTGAGGGGAGGAATACTGTCTCATCGTTGGTGTCAGTGGGGGGAGGAATAGTGCCCCATCGTTGGTGTCAGTGAGGGGAGGAATAGTGCCCCATCGTTGGTGTCAGTGGGGGGAGGAATAGTGCCCCATCGTTGGTGTCAGTGGGGGGAGGAATAGTGCCCCATCGTTGGTGTCAGTGGGGGGGAGGAATAGTGCCCCATCGTTGGTGTCAGTGGGGGGAGGAATAGTGCCCCATCGTTGGTATTAGTGACATAAATGATGGGGCACTATCCCTCCCACTGACACCAATGATACTTACCTTGCTGACTCCTGCTCCAGCCTGGGCTCGCTCTCTCCCTCTCCCATCTACAGCCTTCATACCTGGCTGCAGCAGCAAAATTTGCACTTACCTGTCAGCTGTCTTCCTTCTCTGGCCTCTCTCTTCACTCGCTCCTGCAGCTCCCTCGATCTTCTTCGATCTCCCCGCGCGCTGCCGCTCGGCTCCTCCTCTCCAAGCTCCATCTTCTCGCCGGTGATTGGCCGCCTGTGTGCCTATCCTGAGCTACAGTTCCGGTGGCCAATCAGCGGCGAGGAGGCGGTGACAGGGGCAGCATATCATCCCGCCCACACATCGCCGGAGACAGCAGCGGTGTCTCGGTTCCTAAGACCATCGGAAATATGTGTTTTCCGATGGTCTTAGGCGACCCCTGTGAAATGGTCGTTCGACCCCCAAAGGGGTCGCGACCCCCAGGTTGAGAACCGCTGATTTAGAACATGGACTTGTAGAGACAATGTGTGGAGTTTTTTATGTGAGCTTCAGATGATATTTTCTCTCATTTCCTTGATTTAGAGTGGAGATCCAATCGATATAGAATTTGAGGTGAAAGCAGAAGAAGAAGAGGCGTATGTGAGGGATGATCAGCAGTCTATGGAGGAGGATGGAATAACGGGGACATTTATAGAGGAGGACACTCCTACAGAGATCAGCACAGGTGGGTCATGAACACTAAATCCATTCCTCCACCCATACTGCTCACTGATTGGTCCAGAGTAGGGCGGGGACTGGGTGATATCAGCCTGTAATCCCCTGGTCACTTTCCTGAGCTGTGTTCCCCGTCCTGTATTCCTGGATTTCTCTCGGATAATCTTCCTTCTCTGTGCTGCAGACACAATTTATGTATCTAGACTGGATTTATGGAGGTTCTGGGGTTCAGCTGGCAGAAAAATGTTGATTTTTACTCTAAGCATTGCATAATGTAGGCACCCAGGACATGTGACTGGGGTCTCCTGCCTTGTGCCTGACTCCTCCAGGGGACCTTCTCTGTTATCTGCTGGCTGTGCCGGGTGGAGGGATATGTCTGTAGTGTCTCAGACCCAAGTCACTGAGTGCAGTCTCAGGAGATGGGAGGCAAGCAACTCTTTAAGAACCTTTAATTACTGAATAACAATATTATGAGTCCTGACCATTACACTGTATAATTTATATTGTACATTATATACTCCTGACCCCTGCACTATATACCCTGTTGTACATTACATACTCCTGACCCCTGCACTATATACTCTATGTTGTACATTACATACTCCTGACCCCTGCACTATATACTCCATGTTGTACATTCCATACTCCTGACCCCTGCACTATATACTCTGTGTTGTACATTACATACTCCTGACCCCTGCACTATATAGTCAATGCTGTACATTACATATTCCTGACCCCTGCACTATATACTCTGTTGTACATTACATACTCCTGACCCCTGCACTATATACTCTATGTTGTACATTACATACTCCTGACCCCTGCACTATATACTCTATGTTGTACATTACATACTCCTGACCCCTGCACTATATACTCTATGTTGTACATTACATACTCCTGACCCCTGCACTATATACTCTGTTGTACATTACATACTCCTGACCCCTGCACTATATACTCTATGTTGTACATTACATCCTCCTGACCCCTGCACTATATAATCTAGGTTGTACATTACTTACTCCTGACCCCTGCACTATATACTCTATGTTGTACATTCCATACTCCTGACCCCTGCACTATATACTCTATGTTGTACATTACATACTCCTGACCCCTGCACTATATACTCTATGTTGTACATTACATACTCTTGACCCCTGCACTATATACTCTGTTGTACATTACATACTCCTGACCCCTGCACTATATACTCTATGTTGTACATTACATCCTCCTGACCCCTGCACTATATAATCTAGGTTGTACATTACATCATTCTGATACTATATAGTCCGGGGGTGTTAAAATTTTTGAAAAAACTCCTTGTCCACGGACTAAATTGGGCTCCAATCTACTTGTCCAGATAAAAAATAAAATGTAACCCAAACCGTATTAGGAATGTCGGTTATACAATCAAAAGGGGCTTTATGGCGACTTAAACATGTAATATTTTTACCATTGTGGTGTATATCTCCTTCTCCCCTCCCCCGCCTGTCTCCAGCCCTGCCCCCGAGGACTAGCAGGGAAGAGAGAGACATTGTAGTGTAATGAGCACCGATTGGCTGCTCCTCAGGAAAGGGGAGTGTCCGGCTTATCCTTTATCCCTTTCACTGCCAGAGCTGTTTTTGTGTTTTTTCTTCACAAGTTTAAAAAATCATTTTCGGCCTGAAGATGACACAAACCCCCCAAATATGAGATATTTTCTGAAAGCAGAGACCCCAGAGAATAAAATACTGGTAGTGCACGAAGGAGGTGTGGTGCTAGAATTATCGCTCTCATTCTGGCGTGTGCGGTGATATGTAACATGTATCACAATCAGCGTTTTCATGCATAGGCGGTCCAGCGTGTGCTTTTACATTCTAACGTGTGTGTATGTGGGGGGGCTCATTTTTTTTTTTGAGGGGATGTTATGTGCTTGGCTGGAACTTTTAATATTTTACAATTAAATAAACTACTTTGATGACAGGTTCTCTTTATTGAGACATCCAAGGTCTGCAAGACCTCCAATGTCTCCCCTGTACTCCCCTGGATGTAATGCACTGCACACCGCACCGCATTGTATTCTTTGCCGGCCTCTGGGAAAACTCTCAACCGGCACCCAGAAGTGACATCATAATGTCACTTCTGGGTCAGGACAAGAAAAGGAGGGGAGCAGATGTCTGATCCCCCCTCCAGCCAATGGCAGTGAACTGGTCCTGGGCCCTCAGATGGGCAAGTGGAGCCTGGGAGACAGTAGGTGGGGGGAGGTTCATGCGGAGGGTGGGAGGTTAGTACTATAGGCTGTGTGCAAGCAATCAGTGGCAGCGCTGCCGCCCAAATACTTTGACCTGACAGGTGAGCCCTAATGCTTGCTCACAACAGGGCTAAGGGTTAAACAAAACTACCTGCCCAGCGCCCGGAACTACATATCCCAGCATCGGGCGATACAATTTCAACATCCCTGTAGTCTTATCAATTGTATCGTATACAATATGTTGTATGTTACATCCTCCTGACCCCTGCACTGTATACTCTGCATTGTACATTACATACTCCTGACCCCTGGACTAAATACTCTATGTTGTACATTACATACTCCTGACCCCTGCACTATATACTCTATGTTGTACATTACATACTCCTGACCCCTGCACTATATAATCTGCATTGCACATTACACACTCCTGACCCCTGCACTATATACTCTGTTGTACATTACATATTCCTGACCCTCTGCACTATATACTCTATGTTGTACATTATATACACCTGACCCCTGCACTATATACTCTATGTTGTACATTACATACTCCTGACCCCTGCACTATATACTCTATGTTGTACATTACATACTCCTGACCCCTGCACTATATACTCTATGTTGTACATTATATACACCTAACCCTGCACTATATACTCTATGTTGTACATTACATACTCCTGACCCCTGCACTATATACTCTATGTTGTACATTATATACACCTGACCCCTGCACTATATACTCTCTGTTGTACATTACATATTCCTGACCCCTGCACTATATACTGTATGTTGTACATTACGTACTCCTGACCCCTGCATTATGTACTCTATGTTGTACATTACACACTCCTGACCCCTGCACTATATACTCTATGTTGTACATTACATACTCCTGACCCCTGCACTATATACTCTGTGTTGTACATTACATATTCCTAACCCCTGCACTATATATTTTATGTTGTACATTGCATTCTTCTGACCCCTTGTGACATGAATGTACAGAATTGAGTAGCTGAGATGTGACCTGTAGCAATATGTAATCGTAAATTTAGTTCATTCCTTGTCATTTAAAGTAATATTCAGTCAGGTATTCAGAGAAAGATGGCCATCAATTAGCATCTGAAGGGACAGATCTTCCTCTGGAAGTGACACCTGGGTGCCAATAAGATTTGTCTATAATCAGACTTAAATCTGTCACGGTCCACCCACATGGACACGCCCACAGCAAAAAGCTAACCGAGGCGCGCACATGTGGCCCTGCCTTGGGGTAAGAGGGAATAAAGGGGACTGAACTTTGAATATCTAAAACTGTATATAAGTCCAGCCGTGATATACTTTCACAGCCCGCATTACCTCTTGGCCACCACCAGAGGGAGACTCAACTGCAGCTGGCTGACCACACATGGGCAGATACGAATCTTATATACAATCTGGTGCACTGATTAGGGTTGAGGAGCAGCTTAGCAATCGCACACCATTCTAGGATCCCTCCAGCTATCCTACAGCTAGAACCCCGGTGTTAATCACTCTTCCACTGTCCACCCCCCCTCACACCAGACACACCACAAAAGGTAGCCTGCCACCACCCAACAGTTTATCCGCAGAACAGTCTGTTGGGACACCCCACACACACAGATCTCCATCTGGCAGATCTGTTACCTTTACAATCTGCACGCAATCTGCCCACACACAGTGCAATTTCATACAGATTGCCAATAAACTTGACCGAGCATATAAAGACACTACAATACAATACAATCTAATCTCTCCAATCTAATCTCTCTGGAGATATGAGCCAGAGCTTAAGTACCCAGAAGTCACTAATTAAGTTTAAGATTTAATTTCCCAAAAGTGGGCGGAGCATAAAATATGTACAAAGTATAAAAAGTTACAGAAAATACAAGAAGACGCACAATTGACTATTCACTATAAAATAAAAGGGAATAAAAAACAGAAATAAAACTTTTACCAAGATTTACTCTGTGACTGGAGCAAGTTAGAAAAAGTCCGTAATCCGTAAGTCGATTGAACCCGCTCCATACGAATCACAATGTCCATATTCCCGGGTCCTCAATTTATGGGAATATGGATGTAGGCGGGACATTAGTTCTTGGCCAATTGACTCTGGGGGGTGTTCCTGTACCCGCCCACAGAACACTCTGTGTACTGGAATGCCCAAAGTCGATCGGACCAAGAACGGTTTGAATCACCAAGTCGGGGATTAAATTTCCAACACCAGCGCATTAGTCTGATCGCAACAGTACCAATCAATGTTCCACTATCACACGCCAGTGCCATATAACCTTTTCCTGGCATAATACATAAGCCACAATACGGTTTTTAACTGCCGATGTAGCCTACAGAGTGCCCCATCAGGTGGAATTATTTTCATCTCCCTGCAACTAATATTTTAGCTTTTATGAGAGATGAAATCTACTCCTTTTGATCTGTGTATATTTGTCATGGCTCCCCAGACAGATTGGCGCCCCCCTGGTGTCATGAAGCCAAAACGTCCGCTCTCCTTTTTTTAAACTTCAGGAAGGTGGCAAATCTTATTGGCACCCAGGTGTCACTTCCAGAGGAAGCTCTGTCCCTTCAGATGCTAATTGATGACCATCTGTCTCTGAATACCTGCCTGAATGTTTCTTTAATGACAAGGAATTAATTAAATTTACAAT
Source organism: Staurois parvus (assembly GCF_062004578.1). NCBI lineage: Eukaryota > Metazoa > Chordata > Amphibia > Anura > Ranidae > Staurois > Staurois parvus. The sequence goes on along the minus strand of NW_028319617.1, from coordinate 219,321 downwards.
TACATATTGCTACAGGTCACATCTCAGCTACTCAAATCTGTACATTTATGTCACACCCCTTCACTATATACTCTATGTTGTACATTACATACTCCTGACCCCTTCACTATATACTCTGTTGTGCATTACATACTCCTGACCCCTTCACTATATACTCTGTTGTGCATTACATACTCCTGACCCCTTCACTATATACTCTGTTGTGCATTACATACTCCTGACCCCTTCACTATATACTCTGTTGTGCATTACAGACTCCTGACCCCTTCACTATATACTCTGTTGTGCATTACATACTCCTGACCCCTTCACTATATACTCTGTTATACATTACACTCTCCTCACTCCTGCACTATATACTATGTTGCACATTTCATTCTCCTGACCACTGCACTATAAACTGTGTTGTACATTACATTCTACTGACCCCTGCACTATATACTCTGTTGTACATTACATAATCCTGACACTATGCAATATATACTATATGTGATATATTACATACTCCTGACCTCTACACTATATACTCTGTTGTACATTACATAATCCTGACCCCTGCACTATATACTCTATGTTGTACATTACATACACCTGACACTATGCAATATATACTATATGTTGTACATTACATACTCCTGACCCCTACACAATATACTCTGTTGTACATTGCATTCTCTTGACCACTGCACTATATACTCTATGTTGTACATTACATTCTCTTGACCCCTGCACTATATATTTTATGTTGTACATTACATACTCCTGACCCTTGCACTATATACTCCATGTTGTACATTACATACTCCTGACCCTGCACTATATACTCCATGTTGTACATTACATACTCCTGACCCCTGCACTATATACTCTATGTTGTACATTACATACGCCTGACCCCTGCACTATATACTCTATGTTGCACATTACATACTCCTGACCCCTGCACTATATACTCTATGTTGTACATTACATACTCCTGACCCCTGCACTATATACTCCATGTTGTACATTACATTCTCCTGACCCCTGCACTATATACTCTATGTTGTACATTACATACTCCTGACCCCTGCACTATATACTCTATGTTGTACATTCTATACTCCTGACTTCTGCTCTCCCCCTCCCCCCACTGCTATATATACACATAATATGGATTCTCTTTTGTTCCCCCCATTTCCTCCCAGCTGGACATTTTATATCGGATGATGTGATTGGAGCACAGACTTTTACATGGTGATAATAATGTGATCACATCCTCCAACTTTGGACCCTTAAACAGAAAGTGATAATGAGGGAGGAGTCAATACCCCAATGATGGTGGTCTTCAGGATCAGTCCAGTCTTCATCTTGGTTGTTCTCCCCCCATCCTCACTCTCTGACCTCTGGTGGGGCTCAGCCCCGCTGTTCTTCATGACTAAATCATGGACTAAATAAGGAAGTGCAGTACTTCTTGTGTTGGGAAGATGGCGATGAGTGATAGAGGGGGTGGGGACCCTCGTCCTATAATCCCCTCATCACTGTCCCTCCTATAAAAGACAGTTCTGGTTGTTTCCTCACTCTCTGACTAAGGTCCATGAATAAAGAAATGACCTGGTAGGAGATCAGAGGAGCCATTTCCTAGTTCCCTTGAGGGTTGAATTGTAAGCTCCTCAGAGACCAAGCTGCCTGATGTGGGCGGAGTCCTGGTTTGGGGGAACCAATCAGCTCCTGTCTAGTAATCCTCTTTGTCTTTGTATTTTAGTCCATGGCCGGGAGATGAGGAAAACCTCCGAGGATTGTCTCACTTTGTCTCCAGACTGGAAAGTAGAAGATGAGGACATCACACAGTATAGTCCAGGAGAAAACCCGGCTCCCTCCAATGTCCATCCGGCACCACCCAGTGTAGATGGACCATCGGATTCCTCGTATCCTGAGGAACCTCAGACTGTGCGGGACCAGGATGGCCTTCCAACAGGGAAGAGCTTCTCTTGTACCGAGTGTGGGAAGAGGTTTAGTTCTACATACCATCTTAATAGGCATAAAAGATCTCACACGGGGGAGAAGCCGTATTCCTGTCCTGAGTGCGGGAAATGTTTTTCACAGAAGTCCAATCTTTATAGACATCAGCGATTTCATACAGGTGAGAAGCCGTATTCCTGTACAGAGTGCGGGAAATGTTTTTCAGACAAGTCCAGTCTTCACACACATGAGAGATCTCACACAACGGAAAAGTCATATTCCTGTCCTGAGTGTGGGAAATGTTTTTCCTCGTACGTCTAGTCTGCACACACATCAGAGATCTCACACGGGGGACAAGCCATATTCCTGTCCTGAGTGCGGGAAATGTTTTTTATGGAGGTCCAATCTTTCCAAACATCAGAGATCTCACACGGGGGAGAAGCCGTATTCCTGTCCTGAGTGTGGGAAATGTTCCTCACTGAAGTCCTGTCCTCCTGTACATCAGGGGTCCCACACAACCCTGGAGGTGTATTAGTGCCTTGAGTGCGGGAAATGTCTTCTAGATGAATGTTGCTGGACATCCCAGGTCTCATGTGGGGAAGAAGCACACCCTGATATACACCTCAGATACAGGTGAAACTCAAAAAATGAGAATATGGTGCATTCATTCATTCATTTATTTCAGTGCAGCAATTAAAAGGTGAAACTAATATATGAGACTCATTCCATGCAAAGCAAGATAGTTCCAGCCGTGATTTGTCATCATTGTGATGATTATGGCTTACAGCTCATGAAAACCCCAAATCCACAATCTCAGAAAATGAGAATATTTTGAAAAGGTGGAATAATCTCGGCTCAAAGTGTCCCACTCTAATCAGCTCATTCAGCCATAACACCTGCAAAGGGTTCCTGAGCCTTTAAATGGTCTCTCAGTCTGGTTCAGTAGGAATCACAATCATGGGAAAGACTGCTGACCTGACACCATCACTGACACCCTCCATAAGGAGGGAAAGCCTCAAAAGGGAATTGCAGAAGAAGTTGGATGTTCCCAAAGTGCTGTATCAAAGCACATTAATAGAAAGTTATGTGGAAGGGAAAAGTGTGGAAGAAAAAGGTGCACAAGCAGCAGGGATGACCGCAGCCTGGAGAGGATTGTCAGGAAAAGGCCATTCAAAAGTGTTGGGGACCTTCACAAGGAGTGGACTGAGGCTGGAGTCAGTGCATCAAGAGCCACCACACACAGACAGATCCTGGACATGGGCTTCAAATGTCGTATTCCTGTTGTCAAGCCGCTCCTGAACAACAAACGTCAGAAGCGTCTTACCTGGGCTAAAGAAAAACAGACCTGGTCTGCTGCTCAGTGGTCCAAAGTCCTCTTTTCTGATGAGAGCAACTTCTGCATCTCATTTAGAAACCAAGGACCCCGAGTATGGAGGAAGAATGGAGAGGCCCAAGGACCCCGAGTATGGAGGAAGAATGGAGAGGCCCAAGGACCCCGAGTATGGAGGAAGAATGGAGAGACCCAAGGACCCCGAGTATGGAGGAAGAATGGAGAGGCCCAAGGACCCCGAGTATGGAGGAAGAATGGAGAGGCACAAGGACCCCGAGTATGGAGGAAGAATGGAGAGGCCCAAGGACCCCGAGTATGGAGGAAGAATGGAGAGGCTCAAGGACCCCGAGTATGGAGGAAGAATGGAGAGGGCCAAGGACCCCGAGTATGGAGGAAGGATGGAGAGGCACAAGGACCCCGAGTATGGAGGAAGAATGGAGAGGCCCAAGGACCCCGAGTATGGAGGAAGAATGGAGAGGCCCAAGGACCCCGAGTATGGAGGAAGAATGGAGAGGCCCAAGGACCCCGAGTATGGAGGAAGAATGGAGAGGCACACACTACAAGATGCTTGAAGTCCAGTGTGAAGTTTCCACAGTCTGTGTTGATTTGGGGAGTCATGTCATCTGCTGGTGTTGGTCCACTGTGCTTCATTAAGTCCAGGGTCACCGCAGCCGTCTACCAGGAGATTTTGGAGCACTTCATGCTTCCTTCCGCAGACCAGCTTTATGGGGATGCTGACTTCATTTTCCAGCAGGACTTGGCACCGCCCACACTGCCAAAAGCACCACAACCTGGTTCAATGACCGTGGGATTACTGTGCTTGATTGGCCAGCAAAGTCGCCTGACCTGAACCCCATAGAGAATCTATGGGGCATTGCCAAGAGAAAGATGAGAGACATGAGACTGAACAATGCAGAAGAGCTGAAGGCCGCTATTGAAGCATCCTGGTCTTCCATAACACCTCAGCAGTGCCACAGGCTGATAGCTTCCATGCCACGCCGCATTGAGGCAGTAATTGCTGCAAAAGGGGCCCAAACCAAGTACTGAGTACATATGCAGCTTATACTCCTCAGAGGTCCGATATTGTTCTATGTACAATCCGTGTTTTATTGATTGCATGGAATATTCTCATTTTCTGAGATTGTGGATTTGGGGTTTTCATGAGCTGTAAGCCATAATCATCACAATGATGACAAATCACGGCTGGAACTATCTTGCTTTGCATGTAATGAGTCTCATATATTAGTGTCACCTTTTAAGTTGCTGCACTGAAATAAATGAATGGATGCACCTTATTCTAATTTTTTTAATTTCACCTGTACTCTGTTGTACATTACATACTCCTGACCCCTGCAATATATACTCTATTTTGTACATTACATTCTCCTGACCCCTGCACTATATACTCTGTTGTACATTACGTACTCCTGACCACTGCACTATATACTCTATGTTGTACATTACATACTCCTGACCTCCGCACTATATATTCTGTTGTGCATTACATACTCCTGACCCCTGCAATATATACTCTATGTTGTACATTACATACTCCTGACCCCTGCACTATATACTCTGTTGTACATTACGTACTCCTGACCACTGCACTATATACTCTATGTTGTACATTACATACTCCTGACCCCTGCACTATATACTCTATGTTGTACATTACATACTCCTGACCCCTACACTATATACTCTGTTCTACATTACATACTCCTGACTTCTGCACTATATACTCTGTTCTACATTACATACTCCTGACCCCTGCACTATATACTCTATGTTGCACATTACATTCTCCTGACCCCTGCACTATATACTCTGTTGTACATTACATACTCCTGACCCCTGCACTATACACTCTATGTTGTACATTACATACTCCTGACCCCTGCACTATATACTCTATGTTGCACATTACATTCTCCTGACCCCTGCACTATATACTCTATGTTGTACATTACATACTCCTGACCCCTGCACTATATACTCTGTTCTACATTACATACTCCTGACCCCTGCACTATATACTCTATGTTGCACATTACATTCTCCTGACCCCTGCACTATATACTCTGTTGTACATTACATACTCTTGACCCCTGCACTATATACTCTATGTTGCACATTACATTCTCCTGACCCCTGCACTATATACTCTATGTTGTACATTACATACTCCTGACCCCTGCACTATATACTCTATGTTGCACATTACATTCTCCTGACCCCTGCACTATATACTCTATGTTGTACATTACATACTCCTGACCCCTGCACTATATACTCTATGTTGCACATTACATTCTCCTGACCCCTGCACTATATACTCTATGTTGTACATTACATACTCCTGACCCCTGCACTATACACTCTATGTTGTACATTACATACTCCTGACCCCTGCACTATATACTCTATGTTGCACATTACATTCTCCTGACCCCTGCACTATATACTCTATGTTGTACATTACATACTCCTGACCCCTGCACTATATGCTCTATGTTATACATTCCATACTCCTGACCCCTGCACTATATACTCTATGTTGTACATTACATACTCCTGACCCCTGCACTATATACTCTATGTTGTACATTACATAGTCCTGACTTCTGCTCTCCCCCCTCCTCCCACTGCTATATATACACATAATATGGATTTTCTTTTGTTCCTCCCAGCTGGACATTTTATATCGGATGATGTGATTGGAGCACAGACTTTTACATGGTGATAATAATGTGATAACATCCTCCAACTTTGGACCCTTAAACAGAAAGTGATAATGAGGGAGGAGTCAATACCCCAATGATGGTGGTCTTCAGGATCAGTCCAGTCTTCATCTTGGTTGTTCTCCCCCCATCCTCACTCTCTGACCTCTGGTGGGGCTCAGCCCCGCTGTTCTTCATGACTAAATCATGGACTAAATAAGGAAGTGCAGTACTTCTTGTTTTGGGAAGATGGCGATGAGTGATAGAGGGGGTGGGGACCCTCATCACTGTCCCTCCTATAAAAGACAGTTCTGGTTGTTTCCTCACTCTCTGACTAAGGTCCATGAATAAAGAAATGACCTGGTAGGAGATCAGAGGAGCCATTTCCTAGTTCCCTTGAGGGTGGAATTGTAAGCTCCTCAGAGACCAAGCTGCCTGATGTGGGCGGAGTCCTGGTTTGGGGGAACCAATCAGCTCCTGTCTAGTAATCCTCTTTGTCTTTGTATTTTAGTCCATGGCCGGGAGATGAGGAAAACCTCCGAGGATTGTCTCACTTTGTCTCCAGACTGGAAAGTAGAAGATGAGGACATCACACAGTATAGTCCAGGAGAAAACCCGGCTCCCTCCAATGTCCATCCGGCACCACCCAGTGTAGATGGACCATCGGATTCCTCGTATCCTGAGGAACCTCAGACTGTGCGGGACCGGGCCGGCCTTCCAACAGGGAAGACATTCTCCTGTACTGAGTGTGGGAAGGGTTTCCGTTCAACATACCATCTTAATAGGCATAAAAGATCTCACACGGAGGAAAAGCCTTATTCCTGTCCTGAGTGCGGGAAATGTTTCAGTTCTAAATACCATCTTAATAGGCATAAAAGATCTCACACAGGGGAGAAGCCGTATTCCTGTCTAGAGTGCGGGAAATGTTTTTCAGAGAAGTCCAATGTTTACACACATCAGAGATGTCACACAGGGGAAAAGCCGTATTCCTGTCCTGAGTGCGGGAAATGTTTTTCAGTGAAGTCCAGTCTTTACAAACATCAGAGAATTCACACAGGGGAGAAGCCGTATTCCTGTCCTGGGTGCGGGAAATGTTTCAGTTCTAAATCCCATCTTAATGTGCATAAAAGATCTCACAAGGAGGAAAAGCCATAATCCTGTCCTGAGTGCGGGAAATGTTTTTCAGTGAAGTCCAGTCTTTACAAACATCAGAGATCTCACACAGGGGAGAAGCTGTATTCCTGTCTAGAGTGCGGGAAATGTTTTTCAGAGAAGTCCACTCTTTACACACATCAGAGATGTCACACAGGGGAAAAGCCGTATTCCTGTCCTGAGTGCGGGAAATGTTTCAGTTCTAAATCCCATCTTAATGTGCATAAAAGATCTCACAAGGAGGAAAAGCCGTATTCCTGTCCTGAGTGCGGGAAATTTTTTTCAGTGAAGTCCAGTCTTTACAAACATCAGAGATCTCACACGGGGCAGAATCCACTTTCCTGTCCTGAGTGAGGGAAATGTTCCTCACTGAAGTCCTGTCTTCCTGTACATCAGGGGTCCCACACAACCCTAGAGGTTTATTAGTACCTTGAGTGCGGGAAATGTCTTCTAGATGAATGTTGCTGGACATCCCAGCTCTCATGTGGGGAAGAAGCACACCCTGATATACACCTCAGATATACTCCATGGCTGATCTTCATCATGGAAGAAACAGTTCATAAGGAGATGAGAGGCCCCCAAAGACATGGATGAAGTGTGGGACCGGGTTGGCCATTGATATCAGGAGAAGAATATAAATGGAGTGTGAAATGCTCTGTAATGATGGAAAACATTCCCCCGGCTCAGCAAATCTCCTAATGACATCGGTGTTTTAGCCCCATTCACAGAGAAGGAATGGACAGGAGATAAAATCTCTCATACAGACAGAATGGTCATGTGACTTTATAAAGAGGAACGCCAGAAAATCACATCAATCAAACCTTCCAATGTGTTCTGTGCAATCTGCATACACATGGGGGGGCAGACCCGGGGGCATCCAGTGAGAACACAGAGGGGGGCTGGATTACCATGGTAGGCAGGAAGTGTCATAGACCCGAGCACTAGCATGTCCACCGGCTGCCATAAACAAGGGAGCTGGCCCAGCACTGAACTCCTGGGAAGACTTACCTGACGCCACTTTCCTGCTCCACTTTCCATCCAGCCAGTGATGGTCCTGCCGCCATTTGTTTTATTATTGGTGTATACTCTGATCAGCAGGAATCATTTCTCCTGAAGAAGTGAGCGCTGCACCACGAAATGCGTGGAGATGGATGACGCTGCTGGATCCTCCTTATGGTGCTCAGAATTCTGTCCCACTGTGATTGTTGTCCAGGAATTGTCCATTGATGGACTTTGTGAGAGATTTCATGGCCTTGTACACCTGCTGGGAGGGTTTTATGATTTCTACGCTGATTGGGAAGAAAACATTGGAAGATCTTTATTGATCTGTTTTTCTGGAGTTCCTCTTTATAAAGTCCCATGAGTCCCATTGTGTCTGTATGAGAGATTTCATCTAGGGTAAGGACTGACCTACACCCCATCCATGCACACTTACCTCTCCGGATCTGCTAAGGAATGGACATGCACTTTCACCAGGTGAATGGTTCTACACATTCTATGAATAGACCCCCAAATGTCAGGAGACGTTTCTATAAAGACGGGAAGTATGGAGCAGAGAAATGAAGAGACCTCCCAGCAATGTTATTGTAATGTACACCAATAATAATGACTCCGCCCCCACATTCCAGACAAGGGATCTTCCTGACCAATCGGATTTCTTCCTTTACTATTTCCTGATTATTTTTACAATCCTGTTGAAAGTGAAATTATAATAAAAATGTATTGAATGAAAAACAAAATCCTGTGTGTGTGCAATGATGACAAAGCTGTGTATCCAGAAACGGCTGGTCGGTGACACTTCCATATACAGCCCAATGAAGTGACAAGGAAGCCCTAGAACCCTTTGGAGGAACCCTGGCTGAGAAAGGCTGGACTAGGCAGTCACATATCTCTGCCCCCCTTGCAGGGTTCCCAACCCTCCGTGACTTTTATTACTGACACAACATGAAATAGAATAGAATGGATAGATAATGTGGACATTGTAGTCAATGGAAGGTGATGAAGGGACGGGCAGAATCAAGCTCCTTGATAGTAGAGGCAGACCCGATCAGTCCTCATGGGGTCACATACATGTATAATAGACCCTTGTGGTGTCATGGAGGACAATCCTCAGGTATCCTCATATGTAGATGATAGTCACTGAGATATCAGATAAAGCCACACGCTGCTATCTCACACTTGGCACAAAGACAGCCAGTAGATGGATGTAAAGAGATGACGGAACGGGGCACTTGTAGAGTCAAAGGAGGCAGCGGTCACCATTCACTTTCAGCACAGGAGAGTCCCTCAATCCTCAGTGAGGTCATATACATACATGGCAGACCCATATAGATCCCATAGGGGGTAATCCACGTAGTCATCCACGGATAATTGTGGTAATAGCAGTGTTGTCAGTATATGGATGGCGGGTTATAATGACAGGATAGATAGTGCAGTAGGCAGTGGGTGAGCAGAAATATGAGACTGATAGAGCCCTGTGTGCCAGCGATAGGAACAAGAACATCAGACAGGTGGAGCTCAGCCCAGCAATTTCCATGAATGGGGACTCCCGCAGTGTATTAGTGCCTTAGTCCAAAAAGCAGAGTCCGCTCACCCATCCAAGTGCCGTTTGCTAATGCATTGTCCTCCCGCTGCATAGTGGAAGTGTAGAGGCACGCCGTGTAATCATCTGTGGATGAGGAGGTCTGCAAAGAGGTCTAGTGTGTCCAGAGTGGTGTGGCCAGGTGGTGAGGCCGTGTGGAGAGTCCTGGATGCCGGGGATGCGGGCGTCATGATATTGTGACGTCAACGTGTTTCATCCACTGAGTCACGTGAGCTTCTTCAGCCCACAGCACACCGGACACACTAGACCTCTTTGCAGACCTAATCATCCACGGATGACTACACGGCGTACCTCTACACTTCCACTATGCAGCGGGAAGACAATGTATTAGTAAACAGCACTTGGATGGGAAGCAGAAGGAGCCAAGAGAGGATGGGGAGAAGTAGGAACCTAGAGAGGGTGGGGAGGTGAAGAAGCCTAGAAAGGACGAAGAGGAGAAGGAGCCTAGAGATGACGAGGAGGAGAAGGAGCCTAGAGAGGGAAGGGAGCCTAGAGAGGATGGGGAAGGGATGGAGCCAAGAGAGGATGGGGAAGGGATGGAGCCAAGAGAGGATGGGGAGGGGAAGGAGCCAAAAGAGGATTAGAAAGGAGAAAGAGCCTAGAGAGAATGGGGAGGAGAAGGAGCCTAGAGAGAATGGGGAGGAGAAGGAGCCTAGAGAGGATGGGAGGGGGGTAGAAACCTAAGGAGAATCGGAGAGAAGGGTGGAAAAGGAAGGGAAGGAAAGTATAGAGGATGGAGAAGAAGCCTAGAAAGGATGGGGAGGGGACAGAAGCCTAGAGAGGATGGGAAGGGGAAGGAGCCTAACGAGGATGAGGAGTGAAAGAAGCCTAGCCTCCCCAGCGGTATTCCTGAGTGTAGCTCGGGGTAAAATTTCAGTATCAAGAGAGGTAACCCCGAGCTACACTCGGGCTTACCATGCAGCGTTGTTCAGGGATTCCCTGCAGTACTTACCTTGTCCTTCGCTCCCACGAAGTGTCCCCTGCAGCATCTCCGGCCATCTCCTCCGGCCGATACCGGCATCCGGCTTCCGTGTTCCTGTCACTGTGACGTCGGGATGTACGGGTGCCGGAACCGGCGGCAAATTTAAAACATTTTTTTGCAAACAAATATTACATAGTAAAACATTGCTGTTTCAAACCATTTCACATACATTTTGTCCCGAGTGCTTTGTCCGGCGTCCTGCCTGCATTTTTACTCTTCATTCTGCCTGGAAACAGAAACGTCCATGGCTTCCAAAAGTGTCCCTTTAGGTCAGACGCGGTTTTAGACCGGCTAGAGAACAGCGATAGTAAATCAGAACCACTTGCAGAATTGAGTGATAATGATTTGTGTGGGAAATTCCTCATCAGACACTGAAAACGATTCTGCGACTGAGCTCAGCGATGTGTGAACTTGGCGCTATATTTCCAATATCAGTGTTTTTGGTTTGATTATATTATTGAATTGCATTTATTATTATATTATTATTTTTTAGGAGTATTTATTAAATTATAATTTATGATTTCGTGTTTCAAGTTTTATCATACCCGGGATGTTTACTAGACTCTTGTTCAGACAGATTTCAGTGAGTTATTCCTAAAAATTACAGGCCTTCCATAAAAAAACAACATATTTCCATGCAAAATAATGGTACCACTTTCAGCACAAAAAATCTGAAATAATCAGACGGCCAGGGAGGTTAGAGATGATGGAGAGGAGAAGGAGTCTAGATAAGATGAGGAGGAGAAGGAGTCTAGATAAGATGAGGAGGGGAAGGAGCCTAGATAAGATGGGGAGGAGAAGGAGTCTAGATAAGATGGGGAGGGGAAGGAGCCTAGAGAGGATGGGGAGGAGAAGGAGTCTAGATAAGATGAGGAGGGGAAGGAGTCTAGATAAGATGGGGAGGAGAAGGAGTCTAGATAAGATGAGGAGGGGAAGGAGCCTAGATAAGATGGGGAGGAGAAGGAGTCTAGATAAGATGAGGAGGGGAAGGAGCCTAGATAAGATGGGGAGGGGAAGGAGCCTAGATAAGATGGGGAGGGGAAGGAGCCTAGATAAGATGGGGAGGGAATGGAGCCTAGGGGGAATGGGAGCCTAGAAAGGCTGGGGAGTAATAGGAGCCTAGAGAGGATGGGGAGGGGAAGGAGCCTAGAGAGGATGGGGAGGGGAAGGAACCTAGAGAGGATGGGAAAGAGGATGGAGCCTAGAGAGTATGAGTAGGGGAAGGAGCCTAGAAAGGAAGAAGCCTAGAGAGGATGGGAAGGAGCCTAAAGAGGATAGGTAGGAGAAGGAGCATAGAGAGGATAGGAAGGAGGAGCCTATAGAGGATGGAGTGGGGAAGAAGCCTAGACAGCATGGAGAGGGGAATGAGCCTAATGAGGATGAGGAGTGGAAGAAGCCTAGAGAGGATAGGGGGAGGGGAAGGAGCCTAGAGAGCATGAGAAAGGGAAGAAGCATAGAGATAATGGAGAGTGAAGGGAACCTAGAGAAATTGTAGGCAATTGAGCCTAGAGAGTCTGGGGAGGGAAAGGAGCATAGAAAGGATGGGGTGGGGAAGGACCATGCAGAGGATGGGAGGAGAATACATTTGAGTAGGTTTCTGGCACTACAGACTCCATGCAGTCATCTCTGGCTTTCAATACTTGCCATTGTCCTCACAGTGTTCATTTTCTACAAACACCAACCCATAGGTGCCTCCCTCCCAGGAATACAGAACACATTTTCTCAGATGATCCCAGTATTGGACCCATTTAGTATGCTGGACATGAAAGTATTCTGCATCCAACCTTCTGGAAAAGACAAACATATTTCCTCCCCCCATCCCTTCACTGGGTTGTTTTACAGAAGAACTAAAGGCATTGATTTTCTGGAGAGTGGAGAGGGATGAGACCTCCTGTTGGTTTCTATTGCTGCCTCGGCCTCCTTTAGGGAGATTCAGCCTCTCTATTTGTCCTGTTTACAATTATTACCGAAAGTGATATAAAATCCTGAGATTTGGGGTGTCACCAGAACAGGATCAGGAAGAGGACTCCCTATGACACCATTGTATGTAGGGGGCTCTGCAACTAGATTTCACACCATCCTATATAGGGGCAGCTTTCCAAATATATTATTACACACTGTACAGTATTCTCTCTCCGCCCTCTACATTGTAACCCCCCCGGGACACCCCCTATGTGTACATCTGGAGGTCATCTTTCCAGAATCATTCCAATGATAAAACACCACCAGATTAATACAACACATGTACTGGTGGTCCAATCAGAACCCTCCAGGCCCCAGCAGTGCACACCCCCAGATTAATATGACACATGCACTGGTGGTCCAATCAGAACCCTCCAGGCCCCAGCAGTGCACACCCCCAGATTAATATGACACATGCACTGGTGGTCCAATCAGAACCCTCCAGGCCCCAGCAGTGCACACCCCCAGATTAATATGACACATGTACTGGTGGTCCAATCAGAACCCTCCAGGCCCCAGCAGTGCACACCCCCAGATTAATATGACACATGTACTGGTGGTCCAATCAGAACCCTCCTGGCCCCAGCAGTGCACACCCCCAGATTAATACAACACATTTACTGGTGATCCAATCAGAACCCTCCAGGCCCCAGCAGTGCACACCCCCAGATTAATACAACACGTGTACTGGTGGTCCAATCAGAACCCTCCAGGCCCCAGCAGTGCCCCCAGCCCTGAATTCTCTCCAATGGGACTCTCCAGTGAAATCTCCTCCCATCAATTACTAGCCGGATTCTCTCTATTACCTCCTGTATGTACAAAACTCCCCCAAATCTCTCCCCTCCTCACCATCCACTAGAAATTGGAGGAATTGTTTCTTCTTCCTGAAATCCAGACCTAGAGAGGAATAGAAAAGAACCAACAAACCCCACAAAGTCTTTTTATAGAGATTTATTCCATCAAATCCAAACTATTCTACACATATTTATTCCATGGAATATGAAGAGATTTTTCTATCAATAATCCCATCAAATCTGCGTGTTTATTGGACTTTATTCCCAGCAATAATCAATCAGGAATCCATGCCAGCAATCATCAGATCAATAGGAATGTTTCCAATATCCAGTGATCACGGTTTGATCCTCCAACATCACCAGTGCACAGAATGATAAATCTATCCCATGAAATGGATCTTATTGATTGGTTGATGTCATTTATTGATCTATTGATTCCCTTCTATGATAGAATAGATTGATTTCTCCATGTATTGATCATCCTCTCCATATATCTCTTCACCTTGTCTAACATCATACAAATCCTGAATGCTATAAATCTCAGTCCTGTCCATGAATTGTATGTGACTCGGGTCTTTATAATACGATATACTGAACTGTTACTTCATTCCCTATTTTTATATCATCTTCTTACACCTGTCCTGATGAAGTGACACTTTGAAGCCATGAAACGCGTTGATGGTGTATTTTACATTCACTTGTCCAGTAAACTCCGACCTTCTGAAGAAAACATTTCAGAGTTTCCTCCTTTACTATGGGCTCCTCTGCTGACCTCACCCTCATTTTTTCTTGAGGTGAAAGTTCTCCATCGGGATCCAAATCCTGCTTAGTATATGATGATCCGGAATTCCCCGATGACCATGGAGGGTGACCACCCATTGACTTCAGTGAGGAGAGGGACATATTCCCCACAAGTCCTCAGATAGGTTGTCTGATCCCTGGATGGGTTCCCACAACCTCCCAGATGTGAGTCCATGCACCGTACTTCTCCCCATCTTCTAGAACCATCTCCCACCTTCTGGTATCCATCACTACACTCAGTCCCATCTCTCTCATGGTCTTTTATCCTCTTTTCCCGTCTCCTGATGGTTTGGAGGATTTCTACATATTGCTCTCATGACAGGTCTAGTTTAATTGTATGCAGAGGGGAGGGGGAGGAGTACACAGACTCCTCCCAGTGTTGGTTTATGAGGGGGACCTATAGGGTATTCTGCCCTGTCCAATCACAATATCCCCTGAGGAGCCCCCACTGTGTGCAGGTACCCCCCAGACATGAGACTGTCCTCCAATCTGGTCATTTACTGATAGATCAGATGACAAAGTCATATCTATGAGGGTCTCTGTCATGTCATGTCTATGGGCCCCTTATTGTACTATAACCCCTCCCCCTCTTGACCTGTACTGGGAAATATCTGGGCTGTGATTGGTGAGGACAATACTGCTGTTATCTCCAACATTGTTCTATGGGAGGGATTTGTAGGAAGATTCTGTACAGAGGCTCCTATTCATTCACAAAACTGAAGCCCAGGAAACACACTTTACTATACTTCAGTGAATGAACACAAGAGTGATTGGTATCGATCATTCACCAAATCAATTTAGGAAGGGGCTGGTAAACATGACATGCCAACCCCCCCACACTCCATCCAGAAGCTGCAGCCAGTGTGGGGGGCAGGAGGGGAAGTCAGACAGCAGCACTGCACAGATGGAGGCTGGGGCATCGGAAGGAGGTCCCAGCACAGGGAGGGAGTTTTAGTGATGGAGAAGTATTTGGACATTTTGATCTCCTTGTGGCTTCCGTGCAGCAGCTGAAGCCAATGGGAGGGGAAAGAAGAAACCAGATGCAGGGGAGCCAGATGGATTGGTGCTGCAGAGGAATGGATGCTGTGAGGGGATCAGTGCTGTGGGAGGATCAGTACTGTGGGAGGATCAGTGCTGTTGGGGGATGGGTGCTGTGGGGGGATCAGTGCTGCGGGGGAGGGGGGAACAGTGCTGTGGGGGATCAGTTTTGTGGGGGGATGGGTGCTGTGGGGGGATCAGTGCTGTGGAGGGATCAGTACTGTGGGGGGATGTTAGAGCTGTGGGGAGCCATCTTAGAGGACAGGCAGAGGGGCTGTGGAGTGGAGGGAAGCTCAGCAGACCAGGCACTCATAGCAGAAGGGGGAAAGCCATGACAGTATGTTGTAGCTGGAGGCAGTTTTGTAGGTCAGTAGGACATCAGTACATCCATGGCAGGGAAAGGGTTCAAGTGCCATCTAGGGGCCATTTTTCAGTAACAACCTTTTTCATCATCTCAATGGCACACTCCATTTTAGGGCTGGACATGTTGGGTATCTATTGACTCGGCACAACCTCATCTTTTATATTTTACTAAACAATTGGTAAAATAAAGTATTTGGGTTCTCAAAAATTACATTTAGTGCATTTTGTACTGATGGAACTAATATCATGTGACATAAAAAAATCAGAACTATCACCACTGTATTCTCCAGGGCCTCTGCTGTCATGAAATTTATGTTTGGGGGTTTAAATAATCTTGAGGCCCAAAATCTGCATTTTAATATGCATGCAAAAAAAATGCAAAACTAGCTCTGTCAGTGAAAAGGTCAATGTGAGCTAGATGGGATCACTCTGCTGGGGTCAGAGTGCGGGAGTGTGACCTCAGAGTGCGGGAGTATGACCTCAGGGTGCGGGAGTGTGACCTCAGAGTGTGGGAGTATGAGCTCAGAGTGCGGGAGAGTGACCTCAGGGTGCGGGAGTGTGACCTCAGTGTGAGGGAGTATGACCTCAGAGTGAGGGAGTATGACCTTTTATATCGGATGATGTGATTGGAGCACAGACTTTTACATGGTGATAATAATGTGATAACATCCTCCAACTTTGGACCCTTAAACAGAAATTGATAGGGTGGAATTGTAAGCTCCTCAGAGACCAAGCTGCCTGATGTGGGCGGAGTCTTGGTTTGGGGGAACCAATCAGCTCCTGTCTAGTAATCCTCTTTGTCTTTGTATTTTAGTCCATGGCCGGGAGATGAGGAAAACCTCCAAGGATTGTCTCACTTTGTCTCCAGACTGGAAAGTAGAAGATGAGGACATCACACAGTATAGTCCAGGAGAAAACCCGGCTCCCTCCAATGTCCATCCGGCACCACCCAGTGTAGATGGACCATCGGATTCCTCGTATCCTGAGGAACCTCGTATCCTGAGGGGGAGGGGGAGAGCAGAAGTAAGGAAAATGGAATATACAAGATAGAGTATATAGTGCAGGGGTCAGGAGTATGTAATGTACAACATAGTGTATATAGTGCAGGGGTCAGGAGTATGTAATGTACAAAATAGAGTATATAATGCAGGGGTCAGGAGTATGTAATGTACAACAGAGTATATAGTGCAGGGGTCAGGAGTATGTAATGTACAACATAGAGTATATAGTGCAGGGGTCAGGAGTATGTAATGTACAACATAGAGTACATGGGGTCAGGAGTATGTAATGTACAACATAGAGTACATAGTGCAGGGGTCAGGAGGATGTAATGTACAACATAGAGTATATAGTGCGGGGGTCAGGAGTATGTAATGTACAACATAGAGTATATAGTGCAGGGGTCAGGAGGATGTAATGTACAACATAGAGTATATAGTGCAGGGGTCAGGAGTATGTAATGTACAACATAGAGTATATAGTGCAGGGGTCAGGAGTATGTAATGTACAACAGAGTATATAGTGCAGGGGTCAGGAGTATGTAATGTACAACATAAAATATGTACTGCAGGGGACAGGAGTATGTAATGTACAACATAGAGTATATAGTGCAGGGGTCAGGAGTATGTAATGTACAACAGAGTATATAGTGCAGGGGTCAGGAGTATGTAATGTACAACATAGAGTATATAGTGCAGGGGTCAGGGGAATGCAATGTACAACATAGAGTATATAGTGCAGGGGTCAGGAGTATGTAATGTACAACATAGAGTATATAGTGCAGGTGTCAGTAGTATGTAATGTACAACATAGAGTATATAGTGCAGGGGTCAGGAGTATAGAATGTACACCATAAAGTATACAGTGCAGGGGTCAGGAGTATGTTATGTGCAATGTAAATTATACAGTGTAAGGGTCAGGACTCATAATATTGGTATTCAGTAATCAGTGGAAGCTTAAATGTTTACTGTAGACAAGTTGCAGAGATCCCACATGACCCACCTGTGCTGATCTCTGTAGGAGTGTCCTCCTCTATAAATGTCCCCGTTATTCCATCCTCCTCCATAGACTGCTGATCATCCCTCACATATGCCTCTTCTTCTTCTGCTTTCACCTCAAATTCTATATCGATTGGATCTCCACTCTAAATCAAGGAAATGAGAGAAAATATCATCTGTAAAATGTAAGGTTTATGATTGTGACATCACACACAAAATCCACACATTGTCTCCACAAGTCCATGTTCTAGATGCTCCGTACAACCAACCTTGTAATGGGGAGGGATGGTGTGATCTTCCTGTGTGGAATCCCGGGAATACAGAGGACGGGGACATCTCTCTGGTGGGTTCTTGGTATTAGGTGGCTCCATCATATCCTTGTGTCCTTCTGAAAACTCCTCCATCACTCCATACTCCTCATCCTCCTCTTCAACAACAATATTCTCATCCCTGAGGATTCCACTCTAAATGCATAATACAAATCCTATCAATGGTAACAATGCAGATAATGTACAGATCCTAATGATACTATCAGTGATTGTTCCTCATCTACCTGATGATGGTGAGGGATGGTGTGACCTTCCTGTGTGGAATCCCGGGAATACAGAGGACGGGGACATCTCTCTGGTGGGTTCCTGTAGCTGGATGACTCCACCATGGTGTCCTGGTACAGATCTTTGTGTTCTCTTAGAAGCTCTGACTCCTCCATCCCCCCATCCTCATCCTCATCCTCTTTTACTATTTCTTTAACCTCAACTTTAGAATCTCTCAGGTTTCCACTCTGAATATATAATAAAAATGACATCAATGGTAACAATGCAGATAATGTACAGATCCTAATGATACTATCAGTGATTGTTCCTCATCTACCTGATGATGGTGAGGGATGGTGTGACCTTCCTGTGTGGAATCCCGGGAATACAGAGGACGGGGACATCTCTCTGGTGGGTTCCTGTAGCTGGATGACTCCACCATGGTGTCCTGGTACAGATCTTTGTGTTCTCTTAGAAGCTCTGACTCCTCCATCCCCCCATCCTCATCCTCATCCTCTTTTACTATTTCTTTAACCTCAACTTTAGAATCTCTCAGGTTTCCACTCTGAATATATAATAAAAATGACATCAATGCAGATAATGTACAAATCCTAATTATACTATCAGTGATTGGATAATATCCCAGAATTCCCGGCACCGCTCACCTCTCCTGTCAGCAGCTCCATCATCTTCTTGGTGACTTCTAGAATCTTCTGCATGTTGTGTCTCTCAGGGTTTAGGGAGTCACATGGACGCACTGTGATGGTCATATGATCACCTGACTTCAGAAGAGGAAATCTCTGTATTGAGGAACCAATAGGAATATCATGTTAGAATCCGAGAATCCTCCTCACCTCTCCGGTCAGGTCTGTGTTTTATTAATAGAGATAAGAGTGATGTCATGTGACCTCCCAGAATCCTCCTCACCTCTCCGGTCAGGTCTGTGTTTTATTAATAGAGATGAGAGTGATGTCATGTGACCTCCCAGAATCCTCCTCACCTCTCCGGTCAGCAGGTAGATGATCTCCAGGGTGAGGTTTAGTATCTTCTCAGTCATGTGACTCTGGTCCTCCTCCATCCTCATTGGTGCCATCATGTGATCTATACAGGTCTCCTTGTAGACGGAAAACTTTGGGAAATGAAAGTAAGAATGATTTGGATGGTATTGGTCACACAATAATAGGATGTGGATGTGAGGGGGGAATAGGAGGGTTGCTGGACATTGAAGAACTACTCCCCCCATGGGAAGACATTTTGTTTGGGCTGTTTAGTGTTTACTACAATTTTGAGGTCCGGGGACCCTTTTCTCTGTTGGGTTTGTTTGGTCTCTGAATTGGTTTTGATGAGTATTAGATCTGCAGACAAGGAATGATAAATCTGATCCTTTCTATGACTAGTTTGCTCTGAGGCAGTGCTGTGAGGTCAATGTCGGCTCATCATGCAGGGATGTTCACTTTACATCACCCGACGCCCGGGACATGTAGTTCTGGGGGCCGGGCAAGTATTGTTTTTATTATTTATCCCTGATGCGGGCAAGCCACAGGGCTCTCCTTTCAGGTGCCAGCCTCTGCCACCCCGTGTGTGTGAACCTCTTCTGTACCTACTATGCTTCCCCGGCTCTTCTTGCCCATTTGTGGGTCAGGGTCAGCGGGTGCCAGAGGGTAGAGGGGACAGATGTCAGGGCTCTGTCCTCAGCAGAGGTTTTAGGAGACTTGGCACCCCTGCCAATACCTTGCATGGCTGCAAAAGTTCACATCAGCTCAAATTTGGTGGCAAACGGCCTTTATAAGGAAGCCCTGCACTACTCTCAGGTTCTGATTGATCTCTGGCTCCCCAGTACCTTGTTCCTGTTCCACTGTGAACTGTGATTTCCTGTTCCTGTGCTACTGTGATCTGTGATTTCCTGTTACTGACTCGGCTTGCTCCTTGACCTGTCTTCTCTGCTTAAACCCTGACCTGACCTCGGCTGGCTAACGGATATTTTCTCTTTCT
Organism: Staurois parvus; assembly: GCF_062004578.1. Classification (NCBI taxonomy): domain Eukaryota; kingdom Metazoa; phylum Chordata; class Amphibia; order Anura; family Ranidae; genus Staurois; species Staurois parvus. The sequence continues at coordinate 199,114 of NW_028319617.1, read as the reverse complement.
CTTTTGTGTATGACCTCAGCTTGGCTAATGGATATTCTCTCTTGCTCCTCTGTGTATGACCTCAGCTATCCCATCTGACTACGTCTCTTCTGATCTCCACCCGGTACTGGATCTTGGCTTTGAACCGGCTATCCAGTAATCCTGTTCCCCGGAAGGGCTTTCATACCTCACACAGGCGCCACCTGTCTGCAGACCTCATCTCAGTGCATCAGCTGTGCTCCTGGGTGGACCACCAATAAGCACTCCTACAGGTAACCTGTGCCACTTTGGTCCTGACTCCTGCTGTCCCACTCTCAGGGGAGTCTCGAACTTAGTCACAAGCGAAGCCCTCTCTCCATTGGCGTCTCTCACCAGATACATGATAGTATCAACCAGCCATTATGTCTGAGGCCGAGAGAGGTGCTTCCGCATTAGAGGCCCTGTGCCAACAGATGACGGCACTTACGCAAGTGGTCAAGGATCTGCAGGAGGGATATTTTCAGCTGGAGGGACGTCTTCATTTGCTCACTACCACTGCACCTTCTGCAGACCAGAATCCATTGCCTAGTCCTATCTCTACAGTGGCACCAGCCAGTTCGCCTTCCACTGTTACACCCACTTTGGTACTACCCAGAGTTACCATTCCGGAATGCTTGCTGGGGACCAATGTAAATTCTGAGCCTTCAAGAATGCTTGTGAGTTGTATTTCGCACTGCAACCCAGGACCTTCTCACTTGAGGCAGTTAAAGTGGGGTTCATCATTTCTCTCCTATCTGACAAACCTCAATCATGGGCACACAGCTTACTGGAACAAAAAGACCCAGTGCTGAACTCAGTGATCACATTCTTTGAAACCATGGCAGCTCTTTATGATGACCCCCAGAGGACCTCTACTGCTGAATCCACCCTTCATGCTCTACAACAAGGCCGACGGCATGTGGAGGACTACATTGTGAAATTCCGCAAATGGTCCACCAATACCGGGTGGAATGACGCAGCCCTGAAATACCAGTTCCATCTAGGTCTGTCTGAGTCCCTCAAGGATGAATTAGCTAGGGTGGAGGCTCCCTCCTCCTTGGAGAACCTTATTCAACTCGCTACCCAATTGGATTGACGGCTACAGGAGAGATGTTCTAAACGTACCCAAACCTTTTGCCAAGGGTTCTGCCAAGGGTTCCAAGACCAGTGGATTCTGTCTCTATTTCTCCACTTATCAGCACTCCTGAAGTAGAACCCATGCTAATTGGCCTTCTCTGACCTGCCTTATCTCCAGAGGAAAGATTACGCAGACGGCAAGGCAACCTATGCCTTTACTGCGGGGCTGTCATGGATCCACACCGCACACACATGCCCACGGCGCCTAGCTAACTGAGGCATGCACGTCCGGCCGTGACTTGGGGTAAAGAGGGATGAGGGGGGTCTTACTTTGAGCATATAAGACTGGCCATGATACGCATTCACAGCCCGCACTGCATCTGGCCACTACTAGAGGTAGACTCCACTCCAATCCAGCTGGCTGACCACACACAGGCAGATACAAATCTTATATACAATCTGGTGCAATCTAAGGGTTTTCTGTCTCTATTTCTCCACCTATCGGCACTCCTGAAGTGGAACCCATGCTAATTGGCCTTCTCCGACCTGCCTTAACTCCAGAGGAAAGATTACGCAGACGGCAAGGCAACCTATGCCTTTACTGCGGGGCTGTCACGGATCCACACCGCACGCACATGCCCACACACAGTGCAATTGCATACAGATTGGCAATGAACTTAAACCGAGCATATATAGACACTGTAATACAATAATCTCTCTGGAGATATGAGCCGGAGCTTAAGTACCCAGAAGTCACTTATTAATTTTATGATTTAATATCCCAAAAGTGGGCAGTGCATAAAATATGTACAAAGTATAAAATGTTTCAGATAATACAGAACATACAAAAAGACACACAATTGGCTATTCACTATAACATTAAAGGGAATAAAAACAGAAATAAAACTTTTACCAAGAGTTATCCTGTGAATGAAGCAAGTCAGAGAAAGTCTGCAATTCACCAGTCAAATAGAACCGGTTCCATACGAATCACACCGTCCATATCTCAAGGTCCTCAATTTATTGAAATATGGACGTAGGCTAGACATTAGCCCTTGGCCAATCACCCTTGGGGGGTGTTCCTGTACCAGCCCACAGGACATTCGGGGTACTGAAGTGCCTAAAGTCGATTGGACCAGGAATGGTTTGAATCACCAAGTCAGGGATAGAATTTCCAACACCAGCGCATCAATCCGATCGTGACAGTACCAATCTGTTCAGCTGTTGCAATCAGGCACCATATAACTGTTTTCTGTGTTTCTCTGGGATTCTACAGAGGCTACAAATACAATTTTACATGCAGATTTTGCTTACAGTGTGTCCAATCAGAAGAAAGTATTTTTATCTCTCTGCAACTAATATTGAATCTTTTATGAGAGATGAAATATATTCCTCTGATCTGTGGATATAAATCACAGCTAGCAGACAAAGCGGAGCCCTCTCCTGGTCTCCTGCTTTTTCCCAAAGCCAAAATGGCTGGAGCTCTTCTTTTAGATTTCAAGAAGGTGGCAATCTCTGGCTACATAGGTGACAACGTTTTATTGACATCTAGGTGTCACCTCTAGCCTTTGAGCTGCTCTGTCCTTTTAGATGCTAATTGGTGAACATATGTCTCTGACTGAATACTGAACACTTATCTTTAATAACATGGACTGAAACTAAATATATAATGACATATTTCTACTGATCACATCTCAACTACTTGAATCTTACATTTATGTCATGGGGCCATGGGCCATTTCTTACACAACTGCCCAGTGCGACCAAGTAAGTCCAGCCAGCCTCATCCTTCATATATCCAGTTATCCGGAACCTTGACCACCTATGTCATTCTATCCATGTCATTACAGGTGGCTGAAAAGGAAGTCAAGTTGTGGGCAATCATTGATTCGGGAGCCTGTAGTTGTTTCTCGGACATCCACCTTGCCCAGAACCTAGGTATTCCTCTTTGTCCTAAAACACAAAGGCTTGATGTACTCCTAGCAGATGGCACCGCTCCTAGCTCAGGACCCATTACCCAAGAAACCATTCCCATCCTAGCCACAACTGACTCTGTCCATCAGGAATTCATTTGCTTCAACATCCTGAGATCTCCCATGTTTCCAGCCATCCTAGAAATACCTTGGTTGCAAGCTCACAATCCTTAAATCAACTGGCTCAAGAAAGAAGTCACCTCCACATCAAATTACTGCCTTCAGCACTGCGGCACTCGCACACCCACCAATTTCCCTGTGTACCTCTCAGTTCAGCCTACATCAGATGCCAGTCAATCTGTTCCCCCTGCCTACCACCATTTCCTTGATGTATTTGATAAAGGGAAAGCTGACACTTTACCATCTCATCGATCACATGATTGCCCTATTGAGCTGCTTCCAGGGGCAGAAATACCCTTTGGGCAAAGCCTCCCACTATCCGAAATAGAACTGAAAGCTCTCCAGCAATATATTGACGAGACCCTTGCCAAAGGATTCATCCGTCCCTCTTCCTCACCTGCCAGGCAGGTATTTTTTTCATTGAAAAAAAGGACCAGTCTCTCCGTCCCTGTACCGATTATAGGAAACTCAACAAGACCACCATTAAAAATTGGTACCCACTCCCTCTTGTTCCTGAGTCATTTCAGAGGTTTTGGACAGCCCAAGTGTTCAGCAAGCTAGATTTATGAGGAGCCTACAATTTAGTCAGATTAGGGAGGGCAATGGGTGGAAGACCAGTTTCAGAACACGCTTTGGGCACTTTGAGTACCTAGTGATGTCGTTTGGATTGTGCAACACCCTTGCAACATTCCAACACTTTGTGGATGATATCTTCAGGGAATACCTCAATCTATTCTTGATCGCCTACCTGGACGATATCCTGATTTTCTCCAACTCATTGGAACTCCACTGAGACCATGTTAAAAGTATACTGACTACACTGAGGATGCATGGTCTGTATGCTAAGGCGGGAAAGTGTGAATTCGAGAAGCAGTCCATCCAGGTCCTTGGGCTCATAATCTCTACTGAAGGAATCTCTATGGATCCTCAGAAAATCTAATCCATATTGGATTGGCTTGCACCTAGTGACAAAAAAGTGGTCCAAAGATTTGTGGGCTTTGCCAACATTTATCGGAAGTTCATCAAGGGCTTCTCAACCATTATAGCCCCCATTACCCAGCTCACTCGCCAGCATGCATGTTTTCTCTGGAGCCAGGAAGCACAGACAGCCTTTGAGCAGCTAAAAAAGCAGTTCACTTCTGCTCCTGTATTACAACACCCAGAGCCAACACTTCCCTTCATCCTGGAGGTGGACACATCAGAGGTGGCTACAGGAGCCAAGGCCCAAACGCTCTGCTCCATCCGGTAGCTTTTTGCTTTAATAAACTAAGCCAAGCTGAAAGGCACTACGACGTAGGCAACAGGGAACGTTTGGCGATCAAAATTGCATTCAAAGAATGGAGGTACCTTTTGGAAGGAGCTAGTCACCCAATCATGATCTTCACAAATCATAATTATCTAGAATATTTAAGATCTGCCAAGCGCCTAAGATTACGGCAAGCTAGATGGACCCTATATTTCTCCAGGTTCAATTTTCACATCACCTACCGCCTCCTGATACCATCCTGTCGGCCCAACATTTTTTGTTGATCCAGCCCAGTCTGAAGCTTTTGATTGAACAGGCATCTGCACGGTGTGCCGAACCTGAGCAGAACTTGTTAAGAAGGCAGGATGGCTTTCTGTGGTACCAGGATAAGATCTTTGCACCCCATGAGGTAAGATCCCAAGTTTTCAAGACATTCCATGACCATCAACTGGCTGGTCACTTTGGAGCCCAAAAAAAATGGATCTGATCCAGCAATCATTTTGGTGGCCCAACTTAAGTCAGGACTGCAGAACTTATGTAAAATCCTGCACAGTATGTCTACGTAGCAAGGGAGACAAAGCCAAGGCATGGGGGTTGCTGAGGCCCCTATCCATTCCTAATCGTCCCTGGGAAATGATCACAATGGACTTTATTGTAGACTTGCCATCTTCTGAGGGGTTTGCTACCATCCTAGTAGTGATATATCGGCTATCCAAGATGACCCCTTTTTTGCTGCCAATGATAGGAACTCCGTTGGCGCCTGAGACGGCACATATCTTTATTAAGGAAATCGTTAGGCTACACGAACTGCCCAGCAATATCGTGTCTGACCGAGGGGTTCAATTTACCTCCAGGTTCTGGAGAGCCTTATGTAAAACTCTGAAAGTTGAACTCTGCCTATCATTGGCCTACCACCCTCAAAGTAATGGGCAAACAAACTGAACAAACTAACCAAACGTTGGAACAATATCTACAATGTTTCTCCGCCTTTTCCCAGGATGACTGGACATCTCTACTCCCATTAGCATAATTTGCATACAATAATTCCGTCCATTTCGCTACGAATCAGTCACAATTTTGGGCCAATTACGGATTCCACCCTTCTTGCCTGCTGGATACCATACTCAAAACCTCGGTGCCGTTCAGGACAAAATCAGCAGGATACAGGACAACTATTGAGCTCTCCAGGAATCCGTACAAAGATTGCAAACTGACTACAAAAGATACTATGACAAGAAACGGAGGGGAAATCCTTCTCTGAAGGTTGGAGACCAGGCTTGGTTATCAACAGCCAACCTAAAACTTCCATGCCCATCGTGGACGTTAATACCAAGATACATTGGGCCCTTTCAGATCAAACGAGTAACCAATCCAGTGGCATATGAGCTATCTCTTCCCGAATCATATGGGATTCACCCAGTCTTCCATGTTTTTCTGCTCAAGCCAGCAGTTCATGATCCATTTCCGGGAAGAGTGGAACCTCCTCCGCCACCAATAACAGTTGGGGAGGATGCAGAATACGAGATAGAATCAATACTGCACTGCAAGAAGTGAGGAAGGCAGATCCAGTACTTGATCAAATGGAAGGGGTACTCTCCTGAAGAAGGCTCCTGGGAACCAAAAGACAACATACTGTACATGCCCCCAGACTTCTCCAGGAGTTCTACTCCAAATATCCAGACAAGATGGCTCAAGTAGGCATCCGGAGGCTGCCCTTTAGGGGGGGCACTGTCAGGGCTCTGTCCTTGGCAGAGGTGTTAGGCGACCTGACACCCCTGCCAGTACCTTGCATGGCCGCAGAAGTTCACATCGGCTCAAATTTGGCAGCAAATAGACTTTATAAGGAAGCCCTGCACTACTCTCTTGCTCCCCAGTACCTTGTTCCTGTACTACTGTGATCTGTGATTTCCTGTTACTGACTCGGCTAGACCTGTCTTCTCTGCTTAAACCCTGACCTGACCTCGGCTTGGCTAATGGATATTCTCTCTTGCTCCTCTGTGTATGACCTTGGCTATCACATCTGACTATGTCTGTTCTGATCTCCACCTGGTACGGAACCTTGGCTTTGAACCGGCTATCCAGTAATCCTTTGTTCCCCGGAAGGGCTTCCATATCTCACACAGGTGCCACCTGTCTGCATCTCAGTGCATCAGTTGTGCTCCTGAGTGGACCACCAACAAGCACTCCTACAGGCAACCTGTGCCACTTTGGGCCTGACTCCTGCTGTCCCACTCTCAGGGGAGTCTGGAACTTAGCTGCAAGGGAAGCCCTCTCTCCATTGGCCTCTCACACCAGGTAAGTCACAACGGAGGAGAACGGACAAGTTCACTCCCTTCTTGTCCTGACCCAGAAGTGACGTTATGACAGATTTCCAGACCATCGAGGCCGGCAAAGAATGTAATGCGGTGCGATGTGCTCTACATTACATCCAATGGAGTACAGGGGAGACATTGGGGGTCTTTTAGACCCTGGATGTCCCAATAAAGAGAACCTGTCATCAAAAGTCATCTCATAGAGGACTTTGTCCCCTTAAGTAAAATGTGGTTTTTTTTAATTGTAAAGAAAGCTACACCCAAGTACATAACTCCTCCCCTTAAAAATTTTTGAGGCACCCCCACATATATGCACACCCAAATGTAAGAGCACACGCTGGAGCGCCTACATGTGATAACATTGATTGTGATACACGTTACATATCGCCGGTCACACCAGAATGAGAGGATAATTCTAGGAGCAGACCTCCTCCGTACTCTATACTGATGACCTAGAAGGGGCTATAAATGTGTCACCTATAGATAATACCGGGACTAAAGGTTGTCACCATTTCAGCACACACAACTTAAGGTTTGACATGTTGGATATCTATTTACTCGCTGCAACCTCGGCTTTTATATTTTTACACATAAATGGGTCATTTATTGCTTTTTTGTGCCCTGAAATTAACTTAAGTGTATTTTTTAATGAAATTTGGCATTTCCTAGACTTTGTGATAATATTTTGTGACATAAAAAATTAGAACTATCACTATTTTATTCTCTAAAGTCTCTACTTTCAGAAAATCTATATTTTGGGGGTTTTGTGTCTTCAGGACTAAAATAATTTTTTAAACGTGCAAAAAATGCAAAAACGGCTCTGGGAGTGAAAGGAAGAAAGGATAAACAGGACACTCCCCTTTCCTGAGGAGCAGCCAATCAGTTCTCATTACACTGCAAGGTCCCTTCCCTCCCTGCTAGTCCCCGGGTGCGGTGCTGGAGACAGGCGGGGGAGGGGAGGAGGAGATAAACAGCGCAATGTTACACATATTAAATGTTTTAGTCCCTATAAAGCCTCTTTCATTTTTGAAACCCCAGATATTCCTAAAAGTGCCTCAGATTTATATACATTTTCTGTTACAAAGGAATGTTTTCTTCCTCCTGAGCAGCAATGTAAGGGGCTCTATGCTCCATACTCCTGACCCCGGCACTCCATCATTGTGTTGGCTGCATAGTGTAATGATTGCCCATTGGCTGCCTGTGTAGTGTCATCATTGCCCTTTGTAGGCCATGTATGGTCAGGATGGTCCTTGTCTTGTCTATTTATTGTCAGTGCTGTTTGTTTAGAGGACCATATTACTAGAATTTATCTCCACAATGAGGAGAATGTTCCGGCCCCGGAAGTGGGGGAATGTTCTGCCCCTGAAGGGGTTCATCTGGGTTCCCACACTATATATGTGTGTATCATCATCTGCTGGAGATAAAAGACGTCACAGTGACTATGGAGGAAGAGGACGGACATGACTATGGAGGAAGAGGACGGACGTGACTATGGAGGAAGAGGATGGACGTGACTATGGAGGAAGAGGACGGACATGACTATGGAGGAAGAGGACGGACGTGACGGTAGAGGAAGAGGACGGACGTGACGATGGAGGAAGAGGACCGACGTGACTGTGGAGGAAGAGGACGGACGTGACTGTGGAGGAAGAGGACGGACGTGACTATGGAGGAAGAGGACGGACGTGACTATGGAGGAAGAGGACGGACGTGACCATGGAGGAAGAGGACGGACGTGACCATGGAGGAAGAGGACGGACGTGACTATGGAGGGAGAGGACGGACATGACAATGGAGGAAGAGGACGGACGTGACTATGGAGGAAGAGGACGCACGTGACTATGGAGGAAGAGGGCAGACGTGACTATGGAGGAAGAGGGCGGACGTGACTATGGAGGAAGAGGACGGACATGACGGGGTTACTGGGTGTAAATAGGAAATAACATCTTATTACCTCCAATGCTGCCACTTCCACCAACGTCTCCTTTCTGCTTCCTGTCTGTACCTGACATCACTTCCTGTCTGTACCTGGCATCACTTCCTGTCTGTCCCTGACATCCCTTCCTGTCTGTGCCTGACATCACTTCCTGTCTGTCCCTGACATCACTTCCTGTCTGCATTCCATAGAGACTTCCTGTCTGCATAGAAGTAAGATCATCACCTTGTGGAGTTCAGAGGAACTGCAGCCCCGAGATCCATCCCATAATCCCCCTTCCTGTATAATATGTACCTTACAGGGATACTACGGGAGATGAAACATTACTGAATAAAGGAAGAAGAAATAAATGTAACTCTTATGTAACCAACTGTTCAACAAACATCTCTTATTACATATAGAAAAGTCTTACAAACACAGAACACAAAATACAAATGTATAGCTAATGAGAGCGATCCCGCCAAACCTGATCCTTCTGGGGGGGACAATGCAAAATATATATCAATCCACTCATAATGACATCATCTTCTGGGAGTGTCTGCACATCCATCCATTTCACACACATTTCATGTCTCAGCAGATCTCCTGCAGCCTATTAGCACCCATTTCCCTCTCTATGTCTCTGTGGATCTTCTGCAGGCTATTAGCACCCATTTCCTTCTCTATGTCTCAGATCTCCTGCAGCCTATTAGCACCCATTTTCTTCTCTATGCCTCAGTAGATCTCCTGCAGCCTATTAACGCCCATTTCCCTCTCTATGTCTCAGCAGATCTGCTGCAGCCTATTAACGCCCATTTCCCTCTCTATGTCTCAGCGGATCTCCTGCAGCCTATTATCTCCCATTTCCCTCTCTATGTCTCAGCAGATCTGCTGCAGCCTATTAACGCCCATTTTCCTCTCTATGTCTCAGCAGATCTGCTGCAGCCTATTAACGCCCATTTCCCTCTCTATGTCTCAGCGGATCTCCTGCAGCCTATTATCTCCCATTTCCCTCTCTATGTCTCAGCAGATCTGCTGCAGCCTATTAACGCCCATTTCCCTCTCTATGTCTCAGCGGATCTCCTGCAGCCTATTATCTCCCATTTCCCTCTCTATGTTTCAGCAGATCTCCTGCAGCCTATTAGCTCCCATTTCCCTTTCTACGTCTCAGCAGATCTCCTGCAGCCTATTAGCTCCCATTTCCCTTTCTACGTCTCAGCGGATCTCCTGCAGCCTATTAGCACCCATTTCCCTCTCTATGTCTCGGCAGATCTCCTGCAGCCTATTAGCACCCATTTTCCTCTCTATGTCTCAGCAGATCTCCTGCAGCCTATTAGCACCCATTTCCCTCTCTACGTCTCAGCGGATCTCCTGCAGCCTATTAGCTCCCATTTCCCTCTCTATGTGTCAGCAGATCTCCTGCAGCCTATTAGCTCCCATTTCCCTTTCTGTGTTTCAGCAGATCTCCTGCAGCCTATTAGCACCCATTTCCCTCTCTATGTCTCAGCGGATCTCCTGCAGCCTATTAGCTCCCATTTCCCTTTCTATGTCTCAGCAGATCTCCTGCAGCCTATTAGCACCCATTTCCCTTTCTATGTCTCAGCAGATCTCCCGCAGCCTATTAGCACCCATTTCCCTCTCTATGTCTCAGCAGATCTCCTGCAGCCTATTAGCACCCATTTCCCTCTCTACGTCTCAGCGGATCTCCTGCAGCCTATTAGCACCCATTTCCCTCTCTATGTCTCAGCAGATCTCCTGCAGCCTATTAGCACCCATTTCCCTCTCTACGTCTCAGCGGATCTCCTGCAGCCTATTAGCTCCCATTTCCCTCTCTATGTGTCAGCAGATCTCCTGCAGCCTATTAGCACCCATTTCCCTTTCTGTGTTTCAGCAGATCTCCTGCAGCCTATTAGCACCCATTTCCCTCTCTATGTCTCAGCAGATCTCCTGCAGCCTATTAGCTCCCATTTCCTTCTCTATGTCTCGGCAGATCTCCTGCAGCCTATTAGCACCCATTTCCCTCTCTATGTCTCACCGGATCTCCTGCAGCCTATTACCACCAATTTCCCTCTCTATGTCTCAGCAGATCTCCTGCAGCCTATTAGCACCCATTTCCCTCTCTATGTCTCAGCAGATCTCCTGCAGCCTATTAGCACCCATTTCCCTCTCTATGTCTCAGCAGATCTCCTGCAGCCTATTAGCACCCATTTCCCTCTCTATGTCTCAGCAGATCTCCTGCAGCCTATTAGCACCCATTTCCCTCTCTATGTCTCAGCAGATCTCCTGCAGCCTATTAGCACCCATTTCCCTTTCTATGTCTCAGCAGATCTCCTGCAGCCTATTAGCACCCATTTCCCTCTCTATGTCTCAGCAGATCTCCTGCAGCCTGACTGCTCGGGGGACACATTTTGGCCCCTTTGATTTTGCAGTAAATGTGATTGCATTAGTCCCGTTGATTTTCGTATTTCCATGTAATAAAAGGTGTCACATGATGTCGGGTTCCCCTTTCTGTCCTCCCTGAGTGTGTATTTAGAGGCGGAGCTCCTGCTGGAATGGCGGTTAGAGGCGGAGTCTAGGAGGGAGACTGACAGAACCCGCAGCAGACTTGCAGGAGTGAGCGAGGAGGATCCGGTTCCTTTACCATCGGAGATGAGGAGAGTGTGAAGGATGTTTGTGACTCTGGGAGCTGAAAAGCTGGGAGTCCTATTGGTGTGGTGAGGGGGAAGCACTACTAGGGGGCGCCCTCACCATCCCGTGTACAAGAGGTGGAAGAAGGCGTGGCTACACTACAGCCGCCATGTTTAGAGGGCGGAGCACTTTCACACCTTATCAACTTTTCACTGATTGGTGGATTTTTGGAGTAAAATAAGTGGATTGAAGTAGATGCAAAGTGGAAGCGGTGGACTTGCAGAGAACACTATACTGAGCACACAATATTGTCGGTCTCCATGGATTTGCACAGGATTTGAGATGATTTCCTATAGCAGCAAATCTGATGAGATGAATGAAGTGGTGTAAAGTGGAAGCAGTGGATGTGCAGGGAGCAGCATCTTGAGCACAAAGCACTTTATGTTGTGGATGGATTTGCACACGGTTCAGTTTCCTTCATTTATTGATAAACCCCATAAGAGCAATGAAGTGGGTGTAAAGTGGAAGCAGTGGATGTGCAGAGAATAGGATTTGGAGCCCCGAGCTCTTTATCTCTGAATGTCTCCACATATTTGTAGTGTATTTGTGATGATTTCTGTGCACACACAATAGGACAGCGCTGTGACACATAATGCTCTTCTAGATGACAGGGAATCCTTCCCTTTGTTACAGCAGCAGTCCGCTAGAAGGTTTTTGTAGGTTTGGAGTTGTTACACATAGCGCGGGTTTTATCCATTTATAGTGATGACATCATTGCCCAAATCTGGGGGTCACCAGCCATTTCCACCCTTTACTCCCAGCTGGGGTTATTATTATTATTATACAGGATTTATATAACGCCAACAGTCTGCGCAGCGCTGTACAATATAAGGGGGGCGGTAAAATTACAATACATTTCAGTACAGAAGGATTAGGAGGGCCCGGCTCGTGGAGCTTTCAATCTGAAGGAAGGGGGAGGGGATATAAAAGGTGTTAGCTGTGGGGGATGATCTGGTGGAGATGATTCAAGTACAGTTCTTAGGTGGGGGTGGGGTAGGCTTCCCTGAGGAAGTGAGTTTTCAAAGATCGCCTAAAGGCAGATAGGGTGAGGGGCTGACCATACATACAGTGGTAGGGAGTTCCATAGGATGGGAGAGGCTCTGGAGAAGTCCTGGAGTTGAGTGTAGGAGGAGGTGACAAGGGAGCTAGAGAGCAAGATGTCTTGGGAGGAGAGGAGCCAGTGATATCTGTGGATGAGGTTGGTGATGTAGCCGGGGCGGTGTTGTGGATGGTTTTGTATGCTGTGGTTAGTAATTTGAATTTTATATGTTGGGTTAGTGCAGGGGTAGGCAACCTGCGGCTCTCTAGCTGTTGTGGAACTACATTTCCCATGAGGCATTGTAACATTACAAAACTGACAGTTATAGCTATGACTTGCAGAGGCATGATGGAACTTGTAGTCCTTCAACAGCTGGAGTGCCGCAGGTTGCCTACCCCTGGGTTAGTGGAAGACAATGAAGGGATTGGCAGAGAGGGGTGGAGAACACTGAGCAGAGGCCAGTGAAGGGATTGGCAGAGAGGGGCAGCAGTCACTGATTGGTTGGTAAGGTGTATGAGTCTAGCGGCAGTCGCTGATCGGTTGGTAAGGTGTATAAGTCTAGCGGCAGTCACTGATCGGTTGGTTAGCTGTATGAGTCTAGAGGCAGTCCCTGATCGGTTAGTAAGGTGTATGAGTCTAGCAGCAGTCCCTGATCGGTTAGTAAGGTGTATGAGTCTAGAGGCAGTCCCTGATCGGTTAGTAAGGTGTATGAGTCTAGCAGTAGTCCCTGATCGGTTAGTAAGGTGTATGAGTCTAGCGGCAGTCACTGATCGGTTGGTAAGGCGTATGAGTCTACCGGCAGTCACTGATCGGTTAGTAAGGTGTATGAGTCTAGCGGCAGTCGCTGATCGGTTGGTAAGGTGTATGAGTCTAGCAGCAGTCGCTGATCGGTTGGTAAGGTGGATGAGTCTAGCAGCAGTCGCTGATCGGTTGGTAAGGTGGATGAGTCTAGCGGCAGTCGCTGATCAGTTGGTAAGGTGTATGAGCCTAGCAGCAGTCGCTGATCGGTTGGTAAGGTGGATGAGTCTAGCAGCAGTCGTTCATTGGTTGGTAAGGTGTATGAGTCTAGCGGCAGTCACTGATCGGTTGGTAAGGTGTATGAGTCTAGCGGCAGTCGCTGATTGGTTGGTAAGGCGTATGAGTCTAGCGGCAGTCGCTGATCGGTTGGTAAGGCGTATGAGTCTAGCAGCAGTCGCTGATCGGTTGGTAAGGTGTATGAGTCTAGCAGCAGTCGCTGATCGGTTGGTAAGGTGTATGAGTCTAGCAGCAGTCGCTGATCTGTTGGTAAGGTGTATGAGTCTAGCAGCAGTCGCTGATCGGTTGGTATGGTGTATGAGTCTAGCGGCAGTCGCTGATCGGTTGGTAAGGTGTATGACTCTAGCAGCAGTCGCTGATCGGTTGGTAAGGTGTATGAGTCTAGCAGCAGTCGCTGATCGGTTGGTATGGTGTATGAGTCTAGCGGCAGTCGCTGATCGGTTGGTAAGGTGTATGACTCTAGCAGCAGTCGCTGATCGGTTGGTAAGGTGTATGAGTCTAGCAGCAGTCGCTGATCTGTTAGTAAGGTGTATGAGTCTAGCAGCAGTCGCTGATCGGTTGGTAAGGTGTATGAGTCTAGCAGCAGTCGCTGATCAGTTGGTAAGGTGTATGAGTCTAGCAGCAGTCGCTGATCGGTTGGTAAGGTGTATGAGTCTAGCGGCAGTCGCTGATCTGTTGGTAAGGTGTATGAGTCTAGCAGCAGTCGCTGATCGGTTGGTATGGTGTATGAGTCTAGCGGCAGTCGCTGATCGGTTGGTAAGGTGTATGACTCTAGCAGCAGTCGCTGATCGGTTGGTAAGGTGTATGAGTCTAGCAGCAGTCGCTGATCGGTTGGTATGGTGTATGAGTCTAGCGGCAGTCGCTGATCGGTTGGTAAGGTGTATGACTCTAGCAGCAGTCGTTGATCGGTTGGTAAGGTGTATGAGTCTAGCGGCAGTCGCTGATCTGTTGGTAAGGTGTATGAGTCTAGCAGCAGTCGCTGATCGGTTGGTAAGGTGTATGAGTCTAGCGGCAGTCGCTGATCGGTTGGTAAGGTGTATGAGTCTAGCAGCAGTCGCTGATCGGTTGGTAAGGTGTATGAGTCTAGCAGCAGCAATCATAATAGACTGAAGGGGGATAGCCTGTGTAACGGTAGACCAGTGAGGAGGGAGTTGCAGTAATGGAGGCGGGATATAACCAAGGCGAGGATAAGTTGTTTTGTGGTGTCATTGGTCAGGAAGGGGCAGACTTGGAAATGTTCCGGAGGTTGAGGTGGCAGGATTTAGCCAGTGAGTGGATGTGGGGCCCAAAGGAGAGGTCATAGTCTAGGATTACACCTAGCACCCTGGCATAAGGGGAAGGACCAATGGTTGGGTTGTTGATCTTGATGGTAAAGTCGCGAGCTGGGGATCGGAGGGAGGTAATATTACAGCTCGGTTTTGGAAAGATTGAGTCTAGGGTAGTGATGTGACATCCATACTGATATGTTGCTCAGTAGATTTGTGATACGGGAGGAGATTGAGGGGGTGAGCTGGGGAGTGGAGACATAGATCTGGGTGTCATCAGCATAGAGGTGGTATTGGAAGCCATGGGAGGTTATCAGTTGGCCCAGGGAGGAGGTATAGAGAGAGAAAAGGAGGGGCCCAAGGACAGAACCTTGGGGTACTCCAACAGAAAGAGGAACGGAGGAGGAGGAGTTGTATGTGACACTGAAAGTGCGCTGAGAAAGGTAAGAGGAGAACCAGGAGAGAGCAGAGTCATGGAGGCCAATGGAGTGGAGTGTACTGAGGAGGAGCGGGTGGTGCACTGTGTCAATCTATAGTCACTGGATTCTGAAGAACAGCTTTACGGGTTCCTTGGAGGTCGGGCAACAGTTCCTGCAAAGCCATAGAAGTACGATTCAGACTTCATCCCAGACTACATGCTAAAGGATTAACAGTTCTACTAACATTTATAGGGAACGTTGATCCCGGGAATATCTGATTGCCTCTTCGGGGATCAGGGAGGAATTTTTTTCCCCTGCAGGAGCAGATTGGATCGTGCTTTAATGGGTTTTTTTTTCCTTCCTCTAGATCAACTCTGGGTGTAGGAGTATATCTTTTTTTCTTTTAATGGTTGAACTGGATGGACTTTTGTCTTTTTTCAGCCAGACTAACTATGTAACTATGTTCCTGTGTTATATAATGGTAATGCTGGTCCTCCTACAATAGATCCAACTAAACTAGTGTATTCAGCTTTGGAAAGCAGTGTAATGTCTGATATACAATCTTCTGATACAATCTCGGTCCTCCTTCTTGATCTTAGATCCTTCTCCATAGCTTTAGGATGCTCAGGCAATATCATACTCAGACGGCTCCAAGTACAAGGCCCTCCAGTAATATTCCTGGAATATATGAATATGTGGGATTTCCACAAGAAAACAACCATCCTAAAGGTAGTGTGACCTGTGACTGTGGCTGGGCTGTGATAGAACATGATGACAGCTCATTGGGTTATGTACTGAACTACATGTTCTATTAGACGTACAGAAAATCCTGTCCTGAGGAGATCGGGTTGTGTGATGTGGGCCATATGGAAATCTGAGATCCCAACACCGGGGAATCCCTTCAGAATCACATGTCATATTGTAACACATCTCCTGGGGGAACATTCAACGTTTTCATACCAGTCATATATTCCCAGCCTTTATATGGACCTGGACAGTTCTGACAGTCCTCATACAATGACATAGATGGTCCATCATCCATTCTTACATCAGTATCATTAGTCATTACTCTGAAAATGTCCAACAAAACCGAGGTTGGGGTGGGAATGGCCATCAAACATGTAGCTAAATGATCGGCAGCATCTCTGACAGATGGAAATTGGGAACATTCATCACTCTCCTTGCCATATGAACCCAGACATTCTCTGGTTGATTTAACAGTTTATGTGGATGTCTGTGTTGGGGCAAGGGGTCAGTCTTATGGGACTGCAACATCCCCCCTGGTAAGGTGCCCCCCATGTTGTGGACATGTGGCCTGGTATGGATCAGGAGGGGGGGGCACACTACAGCCCCCCTCTGCACTCTGTATGGTGGGCTGTATATGATATACTGCTGACCCCCGCACTCTGCGCCGTTATTGAAGGGTGTGAGGTGTCACCGAGGAGCAATGTTCTATATTGAAGTTTGCCCTCATTGCACCGACACACACAATAGTTTTTGTTCAATAAATGTTTTATTATAATTTTACATTTAACAAGATTGAAGCATAAAAATCAGGAAATAGTAAAGGAAGGAATCCGATTGGTCAGGAAGATCCCTTGTCTGGAATGTGGGGGCGGAGTCATTATTATTGGTGTACAATACAATACACAACGTGTTCCATTATTATAACAAAGTATTGTAGAAAAGATCCCAACATAGAAAATGGGGGAAAGGAGGAAATAAAGGCGGATATGAAGGGGAATCTGTGTACGGGGAACACCTTAACAATCACCACCATTTTATTCTCCAGGGCCTCTGATGTCACAGAATAGATGTTTGGGGGTTTATCTCATCTTCAGGACCAAAATCTGCATTTTCCCATGTGTGCAAAATCATGCAGAAACAGCTCTGGCAGTGAGAGGGTTAATGTGGGCTAGATGGGATCCCTCTGCTGGGGTGACATTAGAGCTCCCCCTAGCTGCAGCCTGGTAATAACATTGCTGGGAGGTCTATTCATTTCTCTGCTCCATACTTCCCGTCTTTATAGAAACGTCTCCTGACATTTGGGGGTCTACTCATAGAATGTTTGTATAGCAATTCCCTCAGTGAGAGTTCATGTCCATTCCTCCTGTGTGAATGGGGGAACCAATGTTATTAGGATCACATCTGAGCTGCTGGAATGTCTTCCATTGATGGAAAATACATTGAAAACTTCTTCTCCTGCCATCAATGGCCGACCCGGTCCCACACTTCATCCATGTCTTTGGGGACCTCTGATCTCCTTATGAACTGTTTCTTCCATGATGAAGATCAGCCATGGAGTATATCTGAGGTGTATATCAGGGTGTGCTTCTTCCCCACATGAGAGCTGGGATGTCCAGCAACATTCATCTAGAAGACATTTCCCACACTCAGTGCACTAATACACCTCCAGGGTTGTGTGGGACCCCTGATGTACAGGAAGACAGGACTTCAGTGAGGAACATTTCCCTCTCAGGGCAGGAAAGTGGCTTCTTCCTGTGTGACATCTCTGATGAATGCAAAGATTTGACTTCACTGAAAAACATTTCCCGCACTCAAGACAGGAACACGGATATCTTCCATGTGAGATCTCTGATGTCTGTTAAGATTGGACTTCTGTGAAAAACATTTCCCGCACTCATGACAGGAATACGGCTTTTCCCCCGTGTGAGATCTCTGATGACTGGAAAGATGAGACTTCTGTGAAAAACATTTCCCACACTCTGGACAGGAATATGGCTTCTCCCCCGTGTGATATCTCTGATGTTTGTAAAGATCGGACTTTCGTGAAAAGCATTTCCCGCACTCAAGACAGGAATATGGCTTCTCTCCTGTGTGAGTTATTTTATGCACATTAAGATGGGATTTAAAATGGAAACCCTTCCCGCATTCAGGACAGGAATATGGCTTTTCTCCTGTGTGAGATCTTTTATGTACATTAAGATGGAATTTAGAAAAGAAAATCTTCCCACACTCAGTACAGGAGAACCTCTTCCCTGTTGGAAGGCCGGCCCGGTCCCGCACAGTCTGAGGTTCCTCAGGATACGAGGAATCCGATGGTCCATCTACACTGGGTGGTGCCGGATGGACATTGGAGGGAGCCGGGTTTTCTCCTGGACTATACTGTGTAAAGTCCTCATCTTCTACTTTCCAGTCTGGAGACAAAGTGAGACAATCCTCGGGGGTTTTCCTCATCTCCCGGCCATGGACTAAAATACAAAGACAAAGAGGATTACTAGACAGGAGCTGATTGTTTTCCCAAACCAGGACTCCACCCACATCAGGCAGCTTGGTCTCTGAGCTTACAATTCCACCCTCAAGGGAACAAGGAAATGGCTCCTCTGATCTCCTACCAGGTCATTTCTTTATTCATGGACCTTAGTCAGAGAGTGAGGAAACAACCAGAACTGTCTTTTATAGGAGGGACAGTGATGAGGGGATTATAGGACGAGGGTCCCCACCCCCTCTATCACTCATCGCCATCTTCCCAACACAAGAAGTACTGCACTTCCTTATTTAGTCCATGATTTAGTCATGAAGAACAGCGGGGCTGAGCCCCACCAGAGGTCAGAGAGTGAGAATGGGGGGAGAACAACCAAGATGAAGACTGGACTGATCCTGAAGACCACCATCATTGGGGTATTGACTCCTCCCTCATTATCACTTTCTGTTTAAGGGTCCAAAGTTGGAGGATGTTATCACATTATTATCACCATGTAAAAGTCTGTGCTCCAATCACATCATCCGATATAAAATGTCCAGCTGGGAGGAAATGGGGGGAACATGAGAGAATCCATATTATGTGTATATATAGCAGTGGGGGGAAAGCAGGAGTCTGGAGTATGAAATGTACAACATAGAGTATATAGTGCAGGGGTCAGGACTATGTAATGTACAACATAGAGTATATAGTGCAGGGGTCAGGAGTATGTAATGTACAACATAGAGTATATAGTGCAGGGGTCAGGAGTATGTAATGTACAACATAGAGTATATAGTGCAGGGGTCAGGAGTATGTAATGTACAACAAAGTATATAGTGCAGGGGTCAGGAGTATGTAGTGTACAACAGAGTATATAGTGCAGGGGTCAGGAGTATGTAATGTACAACAGAGTATATAGTGCAGGGGTCAGGAGTATGTAATGTACAACATAGAGTATATGGTGCAGGGGTCAGGAGTATGTAATGTACAACATAGAGTATATAGTGCAGGGGTCAGGTGTATGTAATGTACAACATAGAGTATATAGTGCAGGGGTCAGGTGTATGTAATGTACAACATAGAGTATATAGTGCAGGGGTCAGGAGTATGTAATGTACAACATAGAGTATATAGTGCAGGGGTCAGGAGTATGTAATGTACAACATAGAGTATATAGTGCAGGGGTCAGGAGTATGTAATGTACAACAGAGAGTATATCGTGTATTTAGTGTTCATGACCCACCTGTGCTGATCTCTGTAGGAGTGTCCTCCTCTATAAATGTCCCCGTTATTCCATCCTCCTCCATAGACTGCTGATCATCCCTCACATACGCCTCTTCTTCTTCTGCTTTTATCTCAACTTTTATATTTATCAGATCTTCACCCTAAACCAAGAAAATTAGAAATTTCACATAATATATAAATATAAGCTCACATGAAAAATACAAATATTATCTCCACAAGTCCATGTTCTAGATGCTCCATCCCACCAACCTTGTAATAGTGAGGGATGGTGTGATCTTCCTGTGTGGAATCCCGGGAATACAGAGGACGGGGACATCTCTCTGGTGGGTTCCTGGTATTAGGTGGCTCCATCATATCCTTGTGTCCTTCTGAAAACTCCTCCATCACTCCATACTCCTCATCCTCCTCTTTATACTCTTCTTTAACATCAATATTATCATCCCCGAGGATTCCACTCTGAAAGATATAATAAAACATTCATTGTAACAAACATGCTGTGTATAAATCACAACTACCAATAATTGTCATCATCTACCTGATGATGGTGAGGGATGGTGTGACCTTCCTGTGTGGAATCCCGGGAATACAGAGGACGGGAACATCTCTCTGGTGGGTTCCTGTAGCTGGATGACTCCACCATGGTGTCCTGGTACAGATCTTTGTGTTCTTTTAGAAGCTCTGACTCCTCCATCCCCCCATCCTCATCCTCCTCCTCTTTCATCTCTCCTTTAACCTCAACTTTAGGATCTCTCAGGTCTCCACTCTGAATATATAATAAAAATGACATCAATGGTAACAATGCAGATAATGTACAGATCCTAATGATACTGATAATGATCAGTGATTGGATAATGTCCCAGAATTCCCGGCACCGCTCACCTCTCCTGTCAGCAGCTCCATCATCTTCTTGGTGACTTCTAGAATCTTCTGCATGTTGTGTCTCTCAGGGTTTAGGGAGTCACATGGAGGCACTGTGATGGTCATATGATCACCTGACTTCAGAAGAGGAAATCTCTGTATTGGGGAACCAATAGGAATATCATGTTAGAATCCCAGAATCCTCCTCACCTCTCCGGTCAGGTCTGTGTTTATTAATAGAGATAAGAGTGATGTCATGTGACCTCCCAGAATCCTCCTCACCTCTCCGGTCAGGTCTGTGTTTTATTAATAGAGATGAGAGTGATGTCATGTGACCTCCCAGAATCCTCCTCACCTCTCCGGTCAGGTCTGTGTTTTAATAATAGAGATGAGAGTGATGTCATGTGACATCCCAGAATCCTCCTCACCTCTCCGGTCAGGTCTGTGTTTTATTAATAGAGATAAGAGTGATGTCATGTGACCTCCCAGAATGCTCCTCACCTCTCCAGTCAGCAGGTAGATGATCTCCAGGGTGAGGTTTAGTATCTTCTCAGTCATGTGACTCCGGTCCTCCTCCATCCTCATTGGTGCCATCATGTGATCTATACAGGTCTCCTTGTAGACGGATAACTTTGGGAAATGAAAGTAAGAATGATTTGGATGGTATTGGTCACACAATAATAGGATGTGGATGTGAGGGGGGAATAGGAGGGTTGCTGGACATTGAAGAACTACTCCCCCCATGGGAAGACATTTTGTTTGGGCTGTTTAGTGTTTACTACAATTTTGAGGTCCGGGGACCCTTTTCTCTGTTGGGTTTGTTTGGTCTCTGAACTGGTTTGATGAGTATTAGATCTGCAGACAATGAATGATAAATCTGATCCTTCCTATGACTAGTTTGCTCTGAGGCAGTGCTGTGAGGTCAATGTCGGCTCATCATGCAGGGATGGTCACTTTACATCACCCGACGCCCGGGACATGTAGTTCTGGGGGCCGGGCAAGTATTGTTTTTAATCTTTATCCCTGCTGAGGGCAAGCCTCAGGGCTCTCCTTTCAGGTGCCAGCCTCTGCCACCCCGTGTGTGTGAACCTCTCCTGTACCTACTATGCTTCTCTGGCTCTGCTTGCCCATCTGTGGGCACAGTTCATCTGGTGCCGGAGGGTAGAGGGGACAGATGTCAGGGCTCTGTCCTTGGCAGAGGTGTTAGGAGACCTGGCACCCCTGCCAATACCTTGCATGGCTGCAGAAGTTCACATTGGCTCAAATTTGGTGGCGAACGGCCTTTATAAGGAAGCCCTGCACTACTCTCAAGTGCTGGTTGATCTTTGGCTCCCCAGTACCTTGTTCCTGTTCTACTGTTATTTCCTGTTCCTGTGCTACTGTGATCTTTGATTTCCTGTTACTGACTCGGCTTGCTCCTGGACCTGTCTTCTCTGCTTAAACCCTGACCTGACCTCGGCTGGCTAACAGATATTCTCTCTTGCTCCTCTGTGTATGACCTCGGCTATCCCATCTGACTACGTCTGTTCTGATCTCCACCCAGTCGCAGACCTTGGCTTTCAACCGGCTATCCAGTAATCCTGTTCCCCGGAAGGGCTTTCATACCTCACACAGGCACCACCTGTCTGCAGACCTCATCTCAGTGCATCAGCTGTGCTCCTGGGTGGACCACCAACAAGCACTCCTACAGGTGACCTGTGCCACTTTGGTCCTGACTCCTGCTGTCCCAATCTCAGGGGAGTCTGGAACTTAGCCGCAAGGGAAGCCCTCTCTCCATTGGCATCTCTCACCAGGTACGTGACAGTATCAATCAGCCATTATGTCTGAGGCCGAGAGAGGTGCTTCCACATTAGAGGCCCTGTGCCAACAGATGACGGCACTTACGCAAGTGGTCAAGGATCTGCAGGAGGAATATTTTCAGCTGGAGGGACATCTTCATTCGCTCACTACTGCTACGACTTCTGCAGACCAGAATCCATTGCCTAGTCCTATCCCTACAGTGGCACCAGCCAGTTCGCTTTCCACTGTTACACCCGCTGTGGTACTACTCAGGGTTACCATTCCGGATTGCTTCCTGGGGACCGACGTAAATTCCGAGCCTTCAAGAATGCTTGTGAGTTGTATTTTGCACTGCAACCCAGGACCTTCTCACTTGAGGCAGTTAAAGTGGGGTTCATCATTTCTCTCATATCTGACGAACCTCAATCATGGGCACACAGCTTACTGGAACAAAAAGAACCAGCGCTAAACTCAGTGATCACATTCTTTGAAGCCATGGCAGCTCTTTATGATGACCCCCAGAGGACCTCTACTGCTGAATCCACCCTTCATGCTCTACAACAAGGCCGACGGCATGTGGAGGACTACATTGTGGAATTCTGCAAATGGTCCGCCAATACCGGGTTGAATGACGCAGCCCTAAAATACCAGTTCCATCTAGGTCTGTCTGAGTCCCTCAAGGACGAATTAGCTAGGGTGGAGGCTCCCTCCTCCTTGGAGAATCTAATTCAACTCGCTACCTAATTGGATCAACGGCTACAGGAGAGACATTCTGAACATACCCAGACCCTTTGCCAAGGGTTTTGCCAAGGGTTCCAAGACCAGTGGATTCTGTCCCTATTTCTCCGCCTATCAGCACTCCTGAAGTAAAACCCATGCAAATTGGCCTTCTCTGACCTGCCTTATCTCCAGAGGAAAGATTACGCAGACGGCAAGGCAACCTATGCCTTTACTGCGGGGCTGTCATGGATCCACACCGCACACACATGCCCACGGCGCCTAGCTAACCGAGGTATGCACGTCCGGCCGTGACTTGGGGTAAAGAGGGATGAGGGGGTCTTACTTTGAGCATATAAGACTGGCCATGATACGCATTCACAGCCCGCACTGCATCTGGCCACTACTAGAGGGAGACTCCACTCCAACTGGCTGACCACACACAGGCAGATACAAATCTTATATACAATCTGGTGCAATCTAAGGGTTGGGGAGCAGTCTAGCAATTGGCAAACACTTCTAGCATTCCTCCAGCTATCCTACAAGCTAGAACCCCGGAGTGAATGACGATTCCACTGTCCACACCCCCCCACACCAGTCACACAACAAACGGTAGCTTGCCACCATCCAACAGTTTGTCGGCAGACTGGTCTGCTGGGCCACCACACACACAGATCTCTGTCTGGCAGATCTGCTACTTTACAATCTGCATGCAATTTGCCAACACACAGTGCAATTGCATACAGATTGGCAATGAACTTAGACCGAGCATATATAGACACTGTAATACAATAATCTCTCCGGAGATATGAGCCCGAGCTTAAGTATCCAGAAGTCACTTATTAACTTTATGATTTAATATCCTGAAAGTGAGCTGTGCATAGAATATGTACAAAGTATAAAATGTTACAAATAATACAGAAAATACAAAAAGACACACAATTGGCTATTGACTATAAAATAAAAGGGAATAAAAACAGAAATAAAACTTTTGCTAAGAGTTATCCTGTGACTGGAGCAAGTTAGAGAAAGTCCGCGATTCGCCAGTAAAATAGAAATGGCTCTGTACGAATCACCCCGTCCATATCTCAGGGTCCTCAATTTATTGAAATATGGACATAGGCTGGACATTAGCCCTTGGCCAATCAACCCTATACCAGCCCACAGGACGTTCTGGGTACTGAAGTACCCAAAGTCGATTGGACCAGGAACGGTTTGAATCACCAAGTCAGGGATAGAATTTCCGACACCAGCACATCAATCTGATCGCGACAGTACCAATCACTGTTCAGCTGTTGCAATCAGGTGCCATATAACTGTTTTCTGCATTTCTCTGGGATTCTACAGAGGCTATAAATACAGTTTTACATGCAGATGTAGCTTACAGTGTGTCCAATCAGAAGGAAGTATTTTCATCTCTCTGCAACTAATATTGTATCTTTTATGAGAGATTAAATATATTCCTCTGATCTGTGGATATAAATCACAGCTAGCAGACAAAGTGGAGCCCTCTCCTGGTCTCCTGCTGCTTCCCGAAGCTGAAATGGTTGGAGCTCTTCTTTTAGATTTCAAGAAGGTGGCAATCTCTGGCTACATAGGTGACAACGTTTTATTGACATGCTCTGTCCTTTCAGATGCTAATTGGTGAACATATGTCTCTGACTGAATTCGGAACACTTATCTTTAATAACATGGACTGAAACTAAATTTACAATGACATATTGCTACTGATCACATCTCAACTACTCAAATCTTACATTTATGTCACAGGGCCATGGGCCATTTCTTACACAACTGCCCAGTGCGACCAAGTAAGTCCAGCCAGCCTCATCCTTCATATCTCCAGTTATCCAGAACCTTAACCATCCATGTCGTTCTACCCATGTCATTACAGGTGGCTGGAAAGGAAGTCAAGTTGTGGGCAATCGTTGATTCGGGAGCCTGTAGTTTTTTCTTGGACATCAACCTTGCCCAGAACCTAGGTATTCCTCTTCGTCCTAAAACACAAAGGTTTAATGTACTCCTAGCAGATGGCACCGCTCCTAGCTCAGGACCCGTTACCCAAGAAACCATTCCCATCCTAGCCACAACTGACTCTGTCCATCAGGAATTCATCTGCTTTGACATCCTGAGATCTCCCATGTTTCCAGCCATCCTAGGAATACCTTGGTTGCAAGCTCACAATCCACAAATCAACTGGCTCAAGAAAGAAGTCACCTTCCCATCAAATTACTGTATTCAGCACTGTGGCACTCCCACCAATTTCCCTGTGTGCCTCTCAGTTAAGCCTACATCAGATGCCAGTCAATCCGTTCCCCCTGCCTACCACCATTTCCTTGATGTATTTGATAAAAAGAAAGCTGACACTTTACCATCTCATCAATCATATTATTGTCCTATTGAGCAGCTTCCAGGGGCAGCCAACATTTGCCAACGTTTATCAGAAATTCATCAAGGGCTTCTCAACCATTATATCCCCCATTACCCAACTCACTCGCCAGCATACACATTTTCTCTGGAGCCAAGAAGCACAGACAGCCTTCGAGCAGTTAAAAAAGCAGTTCACTTCTGCTCCTGTATTACAACACCCAGAGCCAACACTTCCCTTCATCCTGGAGGTGGAAGCATCGGAGGTGGCTACAGGAGTCAAGGCCCAAAAGCTCTGCTCCATCTGGTAGCTTTTTGCTCTAAGAAACTAAGCCAAGCTGAAAGGCACTACGATATAGGCAACAGGGAACTTTTGTAGATCAAAATGGCGTTCAAAGAATGGAGGTACCTTTTGGAAGGAGCTAGTCACTCAATCATGATCTTCACAGTTCATAAGAATCTAGAATATTTAAGATCTGCCAAACGCCTAAGACCGCAGCAAGCTAGATGGGTCCTACAGTTGTGACCAAAATTATTCAACCCCCACTGAAATTGAGTGTTTTGGCCAGTTTGACATTGCTTTTGATCATTCAGTCATCTTGCTTACATTTACATTAAAGAGGCACTTGTAGGTCAGACAAATATAACATAACAGTTATAATGAAATAACCACAAATGTCTTTTCTGTGCTCACAGCATTATCAGTTTTATTCAACCCCCAAGTGACATTCAATCTTAGTACTTAGTACAGCATCCTTTTACAGTTATAACAGCTTTTAAACGTGAAGCATAGCTTGACACAAGTGTCTTGCAGCGATCTACGGGTATCTTCGCCCATTCTTCATGGGCAAAGGCCTCCAGTTCAGTCACATTCTTAGGCTTGCGCACTGCAACTGCTTTCTTTAAGTCCCACCAGAGGTTCTCAATCGGATTTAAGTCTGGTGACTGCGATGGCCACTCCAAAATGTTCCAGCCTTTCCTCTGCAACCATGCTCTAGTGGACTTGGAGGTATGCTTGGGATCATTGTCCTGTTGAAAGGTCCAACGTCTCCCAAGCCTCAGGTGTGTGACGGACTGCATCACGTTTCCATCCAATATCTCCTGGTACTGAAGAGAATTCATGGTACCTTGCACACGCTGAAGCTTCCCTGTACCTGCAGAAGCAAAACAGCCCCAAAGCATGATTGACCCTCCACCATGCTTCACAGTAGGCAAGGTGTTCTTTTCATCATAGGCCTTGTTCTTCCTCCTCCAAACATAGCGTTGATCCATGGGCCCAAACAGTTCTAATTTTGTTTCATCAGTCCACAGAACACTATCCCACAACTTTTGTGGTTTGTCCACATGGCTTTTGGCATACTGCAGTCGACTCTTCTTATTCTTTGGAGACAGCAAGGGGGTACGCCTGGGAGTTCTGGCACGGAGGCCTTCATTACGCAGTGTGCGTCTTATTGTCTGGGCTGAAACTTCTGTACCCACATCTGACAAATCTTTTCTCAGTTCCTCAGCAGTCACACGGGGACTTCTCTCCACTCTACGCTTCAGGTAGCGCACAGCAGTCGAAGTCAGCATCTTCTTTCTGCCACGACCAGGTAGCGTTTCAACAGTGCCCTTTGCCTTGAATTTGCGAATGATGCTTCCTAAGGTGTCTCTTGGTATGTTTAACATCTTTGCAATCTTCTTATAGCCATTGCCCTTCCTGTGAAGAGAAATCACCTCTTCTCTTGTCTTCCTGGACCATTCTCTTGCCTTCACCATGTTTGTAACCACACCAGTAAATGTCTAGAAGGAGCTGAGTATCACAGTCATTTTAAAGCTGCCTAATTGGTGCTTATTATGCTTGATTGCTGCTCGGTGACATCCACAGGTGTTTTCAATACCTGATGGAAAGCACCTGTATGAACCTCTGTTCTTCAGAGTGGTAGTCTTTAAGGGGTTGAATAATTGTGGCAATGAAGAAACCACATAAGAACCATTTACTACTGTATTACATAAACAATTGATGTCATTTTAGTTGCATTTGGGTAGTTACAACGTCCTTGTAGGATTTGATTCTGAATACAATTCCAAATGTACACTATAGTCCCTAAACCCCTTTACAGCATTGGGGGTTGAATAATTTTGGTCACAACTGTATATTTCTCCATCTTCAATTTTCACATGACCTACCGCTCAGGATCCAAGAATGGGAAAGCAGATGCTCTATCACATATGTTCCCAGATTCAGTTGAAACTTTGCCCCCGATACCATCCTGTCGGCCCAAAATTTTTTGTTGATTCAGCCCAGTCTGAAGCTTTTGATTGAACAGGCATCTGCACGGTGTGCCGTACCTGAGCAGAACTCATTAAGAAGGCAGGATGGCTTTCTGTGGCACCAGGATAAGATCTTTGTACCTCAGGAGGTAAGATCCCAAGTTTTCAAGACATTCCACGACCATCAACTGGCTGAAAAACAATGGACCTGATCCAGCGATCATTTTGTTGGCCCAGCCTAAGTCAGGACTGCAGAACATAAGTAAATCCTGCACAGTATGTCTACGTAGCAAGGGAGACAAAGCCAAGGCATGGGGGTTGCTGAGGCCCCTATCCATTCCTAATCATCCCTGTGGAATTATCACAATGGACTTTATTGTAGACTTGCCGCCCTCTGAGGGGTTTGCTACCATCCTAGTAGTGATAGATTGGCTATCCAAGATGGCCCACTTTCTGCCAATGATAGGAACTCCGTTGGCGCCTGAGTTGGCACATATTTTTATTAAGGAAATCGTTATGCTACATGAACTGCCCAGCAATATCGTGTCAGACCGAGGGGTTCAATTTACCTCCAGGTTCTGGAGAGCCTTATGTAAAACCCTGAAAGTGGAACTCTGCCTATCATCGGCCTACCACCCTCAAAGTAATGGACAAACTGAACAAACTAACCAAACGTTGGAACAATATCTACGATGTCTCTCTGCCTTTTCCCAGGATGACTGGACATCTCTACTCCCATTAGCAGAATTTGCATACAATAATTCCATCCATTCCGCTATGAATCAGTCGCAATTTGGGGCTAATTACGGATTCCACCCTTCATGCCTGCCGGATACCATACTCGAAACCTCGGTACCTGCAGTTCATGACAGAATCAGCAGGATACAGGACAACTATTGAGCTCTCCCGAAATCCATACAAAGATTGCAAACTGACTACAAAAGATAATATGACAAGAAACGGAGGGGAAATCCTTCTCTGAAGGTTGGAGACCAGGCTTGGTTATCAACAGCCAACCTAAAACTTCCTTGCCCATCGCGGAAGTTGGGACCAAGATACATTGGGCCCTTTCAGATCAAACGAGTAATCAATCCAGTGGCATATGAGCTATCTCTTCCCAAATCATATGGGATTCACCCAGTCTTCCATGTTTTTCTGCTCAAGACAGCAGTTTATGATCCATTTCCGGGAAGAGTAGAACCTCCTCCGCCGCCAATAACAGTTGGGGAGGATGCAGAATACGAGATAAAACCAATCCTGCACTGCAAGAAGTGAGGAAGGCAGATCCAGTTTTTGATCAAATGGAAGGGGGTAACTCCTGAAGAAACCTCCTGGGAACCAAAGACAACATACATGCCCCAAGACTTCTCCAGGAGTTCTACTCCAAATATCCAGAGAAGATGGCCCAAGTAGGCATCTGGAGGCTGCCCTTTGGGGGGGCACTGTCAGGGCTCTGTCCTCAGCAGTGGTGTTAGGAGACCTGACACCCCTGCCAGTACCTTGCATGGCCACAGAGGTTCACATCGGCTCAAATTTGGTGGCAAACGGCCTTTATAAGGAAGCCCTGCACTACTCTCAGGTGCTGGTTGATCTCTGGCTCCCCGGTACCTTGTTCCTGTGCTACTGTGAACTGTGATTTCCTGTTCCTGTGCTACTGTGATCTGTGATTTCCTGTTACCGACTTGGCTTGCTCCTGGACCTGTCTTCTCTGCTTAAATCCTGACCTGACCTCGGCTTGGCTAATGGATATTCTCTCTTGCTCCTCTGTGCATGACCTCGGCTTGGCTAACGGATATTCTCTCTTGCTCCTCTGTGTATGACCTCGGCTATCCCATCTGACTACGTCTGTTCTGATCTCCACCCAGTACTGGACCTTGGCTTTGAACCGGCTATCCAGTAATCCTCTGTTCCCCGGAAGGGCTTGCATACCTCGCACAGGCACCTCCTGTCTGCAGACCTCATCTCAGTGCATCAGTTGTGCTCCAGGGTGGACCACCAACAAGCACTCCTACAGGCAACCTGTGCCACTTTGGCCCTGACTCCTGCTGTCCTAGACTTTGTGATAAAATTTTGAGACATAAAAAATAGAACTACCACTATTTTATTCTCTAAAGTCTCTACTTTCAGAAAATCGATATTTTGGGGGTTTTGTGTCATCTTCAGGCCTAAAATGATTTTTTAAACGTGTGCAAAAAATGCAAAAATGGCTCTGGGAGTGAAAGGGAGAAAGGGTAAGAAGGACACGCCCCTTTCCTGAGAAGCTGCCAATCGGTTCTAATTACACTGCAAGGTCTCTGCCCTCCCTGCTAGTCCCCGGGTGTGGTGTTGGAGACAGGCGGGGGAGGGGAGGAGGAGATAAACAGCGCAATGTTACACATATGAAATGTTTTAGTCGCTATAAAGCCCCTTTCATTTTTGAAACCCCCCGGACATTTCTAAAAGAGCCTCAGATTTATATACATTTTCTGTTACAAAGGAATGTTTCCTTCCTCCTGAGCAGCAATGTAAGGGGCTCTATGCTCCATACTCCTGACCCCGGCACTCCATCATTGTGTTGGCTGCATAGTGTAATGATTGCCCATTGGCTGCCTGTGTAGTGTCATCATTGCCCTTTGTAGGCCATGTATGGTCAGGATGGTCCTTGTCTTGTCTATTTATTGTCAGTGCTGTTTGTTTAGAGGACCATATTACTAGAATTTATCTCCACAATGAGGAGAATGTTCCGGCCCCGGAAGTGGGGGAATGTTCTGCCCCTGAAGGGGTTCATCTGGGTTCCCACACTATATATGTGTGTATCATCATCTGCTGGAGATAAAAGACGTCACAGTGACTATGGAGGAAGAGGATGGACATGATTATGGAGGAAGAGGACGGACGTGACTATGGAGGAAGAGGACAGACGTGACTATGGAGGAAGAGGACGGACGTGACTATGGAGGAAGAGGACCGACGTGACTATGGAGGAAGAGGACGGACGTGACTATGGAGGAAGAGGACCGACGTGACTATGGAGGAAGAGGACGGACGTGACTATGGAGGAAGAGGACGGACGTGACTATGGAGGAAGAGGACGGACGTGACTATGGAGGAAGAGGACGGATGTGACTATGGAGGAAGAGGACGGATGTGACTATGGAGGAAGAGGACGGACGTGACTGTGGAGGAAGAGGGCGGACGTGACTATGGAGTAAAAGGACCGACGTGACTATGGAGGAAGAGGACCGACGTGACTATGGAGGAAGAGGACGGACGTGACTATGGAGGAAGAGGACGGACGTGACTATGGAGGAAGACGACGGACGTGACTATGGAGGAAGAGGACAGACGTAAACGTGGAGGAAGAGGACGGACGTGACTATGGAGGAAGAGGACGGACGTGACTATGGAGGAAAAGGACGGACGTGACTATGGAGGAAGAGGACGGACGTGACTATGGAGGAAGAGGACCGACGTGACTATGGAGGAAGAGGACCGACGTGACTATGGAGCAAGAGGACCGACGTGACTATGGAGGAAGAGGACCGACGTGACTATGGAGGAAGAGGACCGACGTGACTATGGAGG
The DNA here is from genome assembly GCF_062004578.1 of Staurois parvus. Lineage (NCBI taxonomy): Eukaryota > Metazoa > Chordata > Amphibia > Anura > Ranidae > Staurois > Staurois parvus. The sequence goes on along the minus strand of NW_028319617.1, from coordinate 168,040 downwards.
AAGAGGACCGACGTGACTATGGAGCAAGAGGACTGACGTGACTATGGAGGAAGAGGACTGACATGACGGGGGGTTACTGGGTGTAAATAAAACATAACATCTTATTACCTCCTCTGCTGCCATGTCCACCAATGTCTCCTCTCTGCTTCCTGTCTGTTCCTGACATCACTTCCTGTCTGTACCTGACATCACTTCCTGTCTGTACCTGACATCACTTCCTGTCTGTCTTCCATAGAGACTTCCTGTGTGAGTATAGGTGAGATCCCCACCTTGTGGAGATCAGAGGAACTGCAGCCCCGAGATCCATCCCATAATCCCCCTTCCTGTATAATATGTACCTTACAGGGATACTACGGGAGATGAAACATTACTGAATAAAGGAAGAAGAAATAAATGTAACTCTTATGTAACCAACTGTTCAACAAACATCTCTTATTACATATAGAAAAGTCTTACAAACACAGAACACAAAATACAAATGTATAGCTAATGAGAGCGATCCCGCCAAACCTGATCCTTCTGGGGGGACAATGCAAAATATATATCAATCCACTCATAATGACATCATCTTCTGGGAGTGTCTGCACATCCATCCATTCCATACACATTTCATTGTCTCAGCGGATCTCCTGCAGCCTATTAGCGCCCATTTCCCTTTCTATGTCTCAGCGGATCTCCCGCAGCCTATTAGCACCCATTTCCCTCTCAATGTCTCAGCGGATCTCCTGCAGCCTATTAGCACCCATTTCCATCTCTATGTCTCAGCAGATCTCCTGCAGCCTATTAGTGCCCATTTCCCTCTCTATGTCTCAGCAGATCTCCTGCAGCCTATTAGCTCCCATTTCCCTATGTCTCAGCAGATCTCCCGTAGCCTATTAGCGCCCATTTCCCTCTCTATGTCTCAGCAGATCTCCCGCAGCCTATTAGCTCCCATTTCCCTCTCTAGGTCTCAGCGGATCTCCTGCAGCCTATTAGCACCCATTTCCCTCTCTATGTCTCAGCGGATCTCCTGCAGCCTGACTGCTCAGGGGAGGGATTTTGGCCCCTCTGATTTTGCAGTAAATGTGATTGCATTAGTCCCATTGATTTTCGTATTTCCATGTAATAAAAGGTGTCACATGATGTCGGGTTCCCCTTTCTCTCCTCCCTGAGTGTGTATTTAGAGGCGGAGCTCCTTCTGGAATGGCGGTTGGAGGCGGAGTCTAGGAGGGAGACTGACAGAACCCGCAGCAGACTTGCAGGAGTGAGCGAGGAGGATCCGGTTCCTTTACCATCGGAGATGAGGAGAGTGTGAAGGATGTTTGTGACTCTGGGAGCTGAAAAGCTGGGAGTCCTATTGGTGTGGTGAGGGGGAAGCACTACTAGACGCTTCTCGGGGCTGCAGTTCCTCTGAGCTCCACAAGGTGGGGATCTCACTTCTACCCAGACAGGAAGTCTGTATGGAAGACAGGAAGTGATGTCAGGTTCAGACAGGAAGTGATGTCAGGTACAGACAGGAAGTAGAGAGGAGAAGGTGAAAATGGCAGCAGAGGAGGTAATAAGATGTTATTATTATTATTATACAGGATTTATGGCGCCAACAGTTTGCTCAGCACTTTACAATATAACGGGAGACAATACAGATCAATACAAGAGGGATTTGAGGGCCCTGCTCCTCGGAGCTTACAATCTAGGAGGGAATAAGATGTTACTTTCTATTTACACTCAGTAATCCACCGTCATGTCCATCCTCTTCCTCCACAGTCATGTCGATCCTCTTCCTCCACAGTCACGTCCGTCCTCTTCCTCCATAGTCACATCCGTCCTCTTCCTCCATAGTCACGTCCGTCCTCTTCCTCCATAGTCACGTCCGTCCTCTTCCTCCATAGTCACGTCAGTCCTCTTCCTCCATAGTCACGTCTGTCCCCTTCCTCCCTATTCACGTCCGTCCCCTTCCTCCATAGTCACGTCCGTCCCCTTCCTCCATAGTCACGTCCATCCTCTTCCTCTATAGTCACGTCCGTCCTCTTCCTCCATAGTTATGTCCGTCCTCTTCCTCCATAGTTATGTCCATCCTCTTCCTCTATAGTCACGTCCGTCCTCTTCCTCCATAGTCACGTCCGTCCTCTTCCTCCGTAGTCACGTCCGTCCCCTTCCTCCATAGTCACGTCCGTCCTCTTCCTCCATAGTTATGTCCTTCCTCTTCCTCCATAGTGACGTCTGTCCTCTTCCTCCGTAGTCACGTCCGTCCCCTTCCTGCATAGTCACGTCCGTCCTCTTCCTCCATAGTTATGTCCTTCCTCCATAGTCACGTCCGTCCTCTTCCTCCATAGTCACGTCCGTCCTCTTCCTCCATAGTCACGTCCGTCCTCTTCCTCCATAGTCACGTCCGTCCTCTTCCTCCATAGTCATGTCCCTCATCCTCCTCCATAGTCACGTCCGTCCTCTTCCTCCATAGTCATGTCCCTCATCCTCCTCCATAGTCACGTCCGTCCTCTTCCTCCATAGTCGTATCCGTCCTCTTCCTCCATACTCACGTCCGTCCTCTTCCTCCATAGTCACGTCTGTCCTCTTCCTCCATAGTCACATCCGTCCTCTTCCTCCACGGTCACGTCCGTCCTCTTCCTCCATAGTCACTGTGACGTCTTTATCTCCAGCAGATGATGATACACACATATATAGTGTGGGAACCCAGATTAACCCCTTCAGGGGCAGAACATTCCCCCACTTCCGGGGCCGGAACATTCTCCTCATTGTGGAGATAAATTCTAGTAATATGGTCCTCTAAACAAACAGCACTGACAATAAATAGACAAGACAAGGACCATCCTGACCATACATGGCCTACAAAGGACAATGATGACACTACACAGGCAGCCAATGGGCAATCATTACACTATGCAGCCAACACAATGATGGAGTGCCGGGGTCAGGAGTATGGAGCATAGAGCCCCTTACATTGCTGCTCAGGAGGAAGAAAACATTCCCCAGCAAGCCATGAAGAATATGTTCCATCATTGGTGTCAGAGGGAGGGAAATACTGAGGGGTCTGAGGGAAGTAGAGGAGCTGAGGGGTCTCTCAGGGGGCACTACAGATAAGGAACTTTGGGGCCCCTGAAGGGTAGTGGAGCTCAGGGCCTTAAGGAGGTAGAGTAGTTGAAGGACTCTGGGCCCTTGGTGGGCACTTTTCTTAGAGGACGTCTGTTTCTGCAGCATTGCCTAAAAGGTAGTCAGGGGTCAGTGCTATACATCTTCAGGAGACACTCCAATACCTTCCCATGACACAGGCTCTGGCAGTGCCCGGTGCTGGAATTCAGAGCCCCAGGAACCCACCACCACTCTGTACAATGTCCTGGATACCAGAAAATACTTGCCAACCAAGAGAATCCCCTGCTGTCCTCCTACCCACACTGGGCTGTCATTGGAGGGAAGAGAACAGACTCCTCCCCCCCAGCTCTCTACTCCACCAGCACCATCCTCCTGCTATCCCATCCAATCCCTTCTCTTACTGCAGAGAGTGACAGTGACATCACTCCTGTCAGTCAGCAGGCTGCCACAGATTGGAGGCTTGCAGCCGGAGTTCTGCCAATTGTCCTGATTAGCCAGCAACTCCGGCCAAAAGTCATCAAGTTCCCCTTCCTGGACCTCATGATGAGCCGACATTGACCTCACAGCACTGCCTCAGAGCAAACAAGTCATAGGAAGGATCATATTTATCATTCCTTGTCTGCAGATCTAATACTCATCAAAACCAGTTCAGAGACCAAACAAACCCAACAGAGAAAAGGGGATTTCTGATCTGGATGGACAAGAGGGTCCCGGGACCTCAAATATGCATCAAACACTAAACACTCCAAACTAAATGTGTTTCCAGGAGGACAGAAGTCCTGAACTGGTTCCCACCCGGCCTATTGTACAATGATGGCGGACAGGACCTCTCTCCTTCTGGAAGGACGTTGTATGATGTCATCCCACTCTTGCTGTGCAGGTGGAGGGGGACGCAGCATGGGGATTGGTGGGGAGCTCAACGCATCCCTGATCAGGGAAAAGATCCAATGATGTTGTCTCTTTACCATGTGATCAGCTGTATCCAATCACAGCTGATCACATGTAAACAAAAGCTGGTTATCGGCATTTCCTGTCCTCAGCGCTGTCACTGTCTGAGGAAAGGAAAGGAAACCGATAACCGGCTTTCCTGTGACAGGGGACATTTACTGTGATTATTAGTGCCCACCAGTGCAGCCCCATCAGTGCAGCATATCAGTGCCCATCAGTGCATCCCCATCAGTGCCCATCATTGCATCCCCATCAGTGCAGCATATCAGTGCCCATCAGTGCCTGTTCATCATTGCAGCTACTTCAGTGCCATTCAGTGAAGGAGAAAAATTTTTTGCTAAATTTTATAACAAACAAAGAAAAAAATTTTTTCTTCAAAATTATTGTTCTTTTTTTGTTTGTTTAGCAATAAATGACCCCCCCAGTGGTGAATTAATACTGCACCACCCAAAGAAAGCTTAATCTGTCTAAAAAATGTTCCAAATGTCATTTGGGTTCAGTGTATCATGACCACGCAAGGCCGCGGGAGGAAACGGAGGTGACACCGGGTTAGGACAGGAAGGGGAAGTGGGCTCGGAGATATGGAGACACACAGTATAAATAAGACCATCTACCACCAGCAGCCAATCCTCTTACAGCCCCCTAGAGGAGGGGAAATGCGTCAGTGACAGCTGCGGTGATGTAATTCCCGAATGGTGAGACTCATGTGGATGGGACACTTTCGGTCGGACATTTTGCTTGTATATTATATACAAATGTGAGGTATATGGTTTGCTGTAAAGGAAGTTTGTAATAAATGGAATGACACCATGTGGGTGATTGTTGTTATCTCCTCCCTGCATACATCATGAGATGAACCATCAGTTGTATGATATATTGGGGGGGGGAATTGTACACAATCATCCAGGAGGACTACAAGCTCCAGACTAACCAGGACCATGACACAGCACATAGGACTCCTATTCCAGTGTAAGAGTCCACATCCTATGGTGGGGGGGAGCACTGGAGGGGGAGCACTGGAGGGGGAGTACTGGAGGGGTTACACTCGAGGGGTAGCACTGGAGGGGGAGCACTGGAGGGGTTACACTCGAGGGGTAGCACTGAGGGAGAGCACTGGAGGGGGAGCACTGGAGGGGTTACACTCGAGGGGTAGCACTGGAGGGGAGCACCGGAGGGGGAGCACTGGAGGAGAGCACTGGAGGGGGAGCACTGGAGGAGAGCACTGGAGGGGAGCACTTGGATGACAGGAGAAGCACAAGGCACTTTATTCCGCACAGTCAGTTGGCGCAGTGTGATTGGAGAGGCACAAGGCACTTTATTCCGCACGGTTGGTTGGCGCAGTGTGATTGGAGAGGCACAAGGCACTTTATTCCGCACGGTCGGTTGGCGCAGTGTGATTGGAGGAGCACAAGGCACTTTATTCCGCACGGTCGGTTGGCGCAGTGTGATTGGAGGAGCACAAGGCACATTATTCCGCACGGTTGGTTGGCGCAGTGTGATTGGAGAGGCACAAGGCACTTTATTCCGCACGGTCGGTTGGCGCAGTGTGATTGGAGAGGCACAAGGCACTTTATTCCGCACGGTTGGTTGGCGCAGTGTGATTGGAGAGGCACAAGGCACTTTATTCCGCACGGTCGGTTGGCGCAGTGTGATTGGAGAGGCACAAGGCACTTTATTCCGCACGGTTGGTTGGCGCAGTGTGATTGGAGAGGCACAAGGCACTTTATTCCGCACGGTCGGTTGGCGCAGTGTGATTGGAGAGGCACAAGGCACTTTATTCCGCACGGTCGGTTGGCGCAGTGTGATTGGAGAGGCACAAGGCACTTTATTCCGCACGGTCGGTTGGCGCAGTGTGATTGGAGAGGCACAAGGCACTTTATTCCGCACGGTCGGTTGGCGCAGTGTGATTGGAGGAGCACAAGGCACTTTATTCCGCACGGTCGGTTGGCGCAGTGTGATTGGAGAGGCACAAGCACATCAACTAATATAAAAGAACTATTAATATTGATGATTTTATTTTTCTATTCAGTATTTATGAGGGATTTATATTGAATTTGGATGGATTTTCATGCAGTTGGACACGTTGGGAATGGGACACAATTTTTGCCCAGACTAGGCAGAGCCTAGAATAGTACTGTATATGACCGCACAATTGTCATCCAAACTGCGACAGCACTGACATCTGAAAAGTGTTCTGGTCAGGAAGGGGGTGGAAGTGTCCGGTATTGAGGTGGTTAGATGTCCAGCAACCCTCCTATTCCCCCCTCACATCCACATCCTATTATTGTGTGACCAATACCATCCAAATACACTCATTGGCCACCCAATCAGGTCCACCTGTTCAATTGCTGGGTAACACAAACTGCTAATCAGCCAATCACATGGCAGCTACTCAATGCATTTAGGCATCTACACATGGTGAAGACAACTTGCTGAAGTTCAAACTGAGTATCAGAATGGGAAAGAAATGGGATTTAAGTGACTTTGAATGTGGTGTGGTTGTTGGTGCCAGGCAGGCTGGTCTAGGTATTTCAAAAACTGCTGATCTCCTGGGATTTTCACCAACAACCATCTCTAGGGTTTCCAGTGAATGGTCCAAAAAAGGGAAAATATCCAGCAAGCGGCAGTTGTGTGGAGGAAAATGCCTTGTTGATGTCAGAGGAGAATGGGCAGACTGGTTGCTGCAACATTCAGATGGTAGGGTCAGAATTTGGCATAAACAACATGAAAGCATGGATCCATCCTGCCTTGTATCCACGGTTCAGGCTGGTGGTGGTGTCATGGTGGGGGGAGATTTTCTTGGCACTAGCAAGGTGGACCTAATAAAGTGGCCGGTGAGTGTAATTCTTACTTTCATTTCCCAAACTTATCCGTCTACAAGGAGACCTGTATAGATCACATGATGGCACCAATGAGGATGGAGGAGGACCGGAGTCACATGACTGAGAAGATACTAAACCTCACCCTGGAGATCATCTACCTGCTGACCGGAGAGGTGAGGAGGACACATGACATCACTCTCATCTCTATTAATAAAACACAGACCTGACCGGAGAGGTGAGGAGGATTCTGGGAGGTCACATGACATCACTCTCATCTCTATTAATAAAACACAGACCTGACCGGAGAGGTGAGGAGGATTCTGGGAGGTCACATGACATCACTCTCATCTCTATTAATAAAACACAGACCTGACCGGAGAGGTGAGGAGGATTCTGGGAGGTCACATGACATCACTCTCATCTCTATTAATAAAACACAGACCTGAACAGAGAGGTGAGGAGGATTCTGGGAGGTCACATGACATCACTCTCATCTCTATTAATAAAACACAGACATGACCGGAGAGGTGAGGAGGATTCTGGGAGGTCACATGACATCACTCTCATCTCTATTAATAAAACACAGACCTGACCGGAGAGGTGAGGAGGATTCTGGGAGGTCACATGACATCACTCTCATCTCTATTAATAAACACAGACCTGACCGGAGAGGTGAGGAGGATTCTGGGAGGTCACATGACATCACACAGACCTGACCGGAGAGGTGAGGAGGATTCTGGGATTCTAACATGATATTCCTATTGGTTCCTCAATACAGAGATTTCCTCTTCTGAAGTCAGGTGATCATATGACCATCACAGTGCCTCCATGTGACTCCCTAAACCCTGAGAGACACAACATGCAGAAGATTCTAGAAGTCACCAAGAAGATGATGGAGCTGCTGACAGGAGAGGTGAGCGGTGCCGGGAATTCTGGGACATTCTCCAGTAACAGACAAGGGATGTGTCTGGATGGTGACTGTATCATTGTGTGTGTCAGGTTCCTATAAGGTGTCAGGGTGTCACTGTCTATTTCTCCATGGAGGAGTGGGAGTATTTAGAAGGACACAAGGATCTCTACAAGGACGTCATGATGGACAATCAGCCGCCCCTCACATCACCGGGTAAGAGGAGACTTTATTGTAAAGGAGAGAGCAGTACGGAGGATCCACCTAGATCCCCCATCATCTGATAAACACATAGAAACAATGGATTCAGTCAGTGTGTGTGTTTCCTACAGATGGATCCAGTCATGGGAACCCACCAGAGAGATGTCCCCGTCCTCTGTATTCCCGGGATTCCACACAGGAAGGTCACACCATCCCTCACCATCATCAGGTAGATGAGGAACAATCACTGATAGTATCATTAGGATCTGTACATTATCTGCATTGATGTCATTTTTATTATATATTCAGAGTGGAAACCTGAGAGATCCTAAAGTTGAGGTTAAAGAAGAGATAAAAGAGGAGGAGGATGAGGATGGGGGGATGGAGGAGTCAGAGATTCCAGAAGAACACAAAGATCTGTACCAGGACACCATGGTGAAGTCATCCAGCTACAGGAACCCACCAGAGAGATGTCCCCGTCCTCTGTATTCCCGGGATTCCACACAGGAGGGTCACACCATCCCTAACCATTACAAGGTTGGTGGCAGGCCCGGACTGGTCTTAGGGCACACTGGGTATTTGCCTGGTGGACAGGGGCTTCTGGACAGGGCCAAAACTCTGGGAACTCTGCTGCATTTCCTTAGAACTCTGCAATGCATGAGGAGGGAGTGAGGCAGAGGCAGACAGCTCTGGAGCCCCGGAGCTATGGAGGGCAGCCAGGGGGCAGGGTGACCTTGCTGCTCTGATGCTATTGTTAGGGGTCCCAGGAGGCTGGACTGGCTCCCAAGTGGCTGCAGGGCTCTGAGCTGAAAGAGTCTCTCTCTTACAGCTCAGAGCTAGCAGTGACATTCCCCCCTTTTCCCACATGGACAGAGAAAGAGAGATGGTTCTGTTCCTCCTCCCTCCCTCTCCTCCTGTGTCTGCCTCACCTACACCCCCCGGCAGTGCTGTGCCTCAGAGATGGAGATATGTGGGTGGAAAGTTTTCTTTTTCTACATTCTGCGGAGGATTACACTGGGCTGCTCAGTCTAAAATGCCTGGGACAATTTTATTTGCCAGGTCCAGACCTAGTTGGTGGGATGGAACATCTATAACATGGACTTGTGGAGACAATGTGTGGATTTTGTGTGTGATGTCACAATCATAAATCTTACATTTTACAGATGATATTTTCTCTCATTTCCTTGATTTAGAGTGGAGATCCAATCGATATAGAATTTGAGGTGAAAGCAGAAGAAGAAGAGGCGTATGTGAGGGATGATCAGCAGTCTATGGAGGAGGATGGAATAACGGGGACATTTATAGAGGAGGACACTCCTACAGAGATCAGCACAGGTGGGTCATGAACACTAAATCCATTCCTCCACCCATACTGCTCACTGATTGGTCCAGAGTAGGGCGGGGACTGGGTGATATCAGCCTGTAATCCCCTGGTCACTTTCCTGAGCTGTGTTCCCCGTCCTGTATTCCTGGATTTCTCTCGGATAATCTTCCTTCTCTGTGCTGCAGACACAATTTATGTCTCTAGACTGGATTTATGGAGGTTCTGGGGTTCAGCTGCCAGAAATATGTTGATTTTCAGCACAGGCATTGCTAGGATTCAACCTACAGTTGCAAGAAAAAGTATGTGAACCCCTTGGGATTACGTGGAGTTTTGCATGAATTGGGCATAAAATGTGCTCTGAACGTCATCTAAGTCACAACAATTGAAGAACACAGTCTGCTGAACATAATACTACACAAACATTAGATGTTGCCATGGTGTAATTGCACATAACATGTAAACATTCACAGTGCAGGGAGGAAAAAGTATGTGAGGCCCTAGCTTAATGACTTCTCCCAGAGCTAATTGGAGCCAGGAGTGAGCCAACCTTGACTCCAATCAGTGTGATGATATTGGATGTGTTGCTGACAGCTGTCCTGCCCTTAGAAAACACACACCTGTTTTGGGTTTACTGGTTTCAAGAAGCACTGTCTGATGTGAACCATGCCTCGCAGAAAAGAGCTCTCAGAAGACCTACCATCAAGAATTGTTGACTTGCATGAAGCTGGAAAGGGTTACAAAAGTTTCTACAAAAGCCTTGATGTTCATGTGTCCACGGTAAGACAGACTGTCTACAAATGGAGAATGTTTAGCACTGTTGCTACTCTCCCTAGGCGCGGTTGTCCTGTAAAAATGACTGCAAGAGCACAGCGCAGAATGCTGCATGAGGTAAAGAAGAATCCCAGAGTGTCAGCTAAAGACCTACAGAAATCTCTGGCACATGCTAACATTTTTGTTGACACATCTACAATAAGGAAAACATTAAACAAGAATGGAGTACATGGGAGGACACCACGGAGGAAGCCATTGCTGTCCAAAAAGAAGATTGCAGCACGTTTGAAGTTTGCAAAAGAGCACCTGGATGTTCCACAGCACTACTGGCAAAATATACTGTGGACAGATGAAACCAAGATTGAGTTGTTTGAGAAGAACACACAACACTATGTGTGGAGAAAAAAAGGCACAGCACACCAACATCAAACCTCATCCCCACTGTGAAACATGGCGGAGGGAGCATCATGGTTTGGGGCTGCTTTGCTGAATCAGGGCCTGGACGGATTGTTGTCATTGATGGGAAAATGAATTCCAGAGTTTATCAAGGCATTTTGCAGGAAAACGTACGACCATCTGTCTGCCAACTGAAGCTCCGCAGAGGATGGGTGATGCAACAGGACAATGACCCAAAGCATACAAGTCATTCAACAAAACAATGGCTGCAACAGCACAGAATACGCCTTCTGGAGTGGCCCAGTCAGAGTCCTGACCTCAACCCCATTGAAATGCTGTGGCATGACCTTAAGAGAGTGATTCACACCAGACATCCCAAGAATATTGCTACACTATTATGTTCAGCAGACTGTGTTCTTCTATTGTTGTGACTTAGATGACGTTCAGAGCACATTTTATGCCCAATTCATGCAAAAGTCAACGTAATTCCAAGGGGTTCACATATTTTTTCTTGCAACTGTACAGTCAGGTCCATAAATATTGGGACATGGACACAATTCTAACATTTTTGGCTCTATACACAACCACAATGGATTTGAAATGAAACAAACAAGATGTGCTTTAACTGCAGACTGTCAGCTTTAATTTGAGGGTATTTACATCCAAATCAGGTGAACGGTGTAGGAATTACAACAGTTTGCATATGTGCCTCCCACTTGTTAAGGGACCAAAAGTAATGGGAGCAAAATGTTCATTTCACCATAGATGTTACTAGACCTAGGTGCCTGGGGTATGAGACTTGTATCTTTGTCCCCATACCTGGGTCTAGTAAGATCTCTGACAGAACAATTCTCCCAGGGTTCCTTGCTCTGTTATCTGCTGGCTGTGCTGGGTGGAGGGATATGTCTGTATAGTCTAAGACCCAAGTCACTGAGTGCAGTCTCAGGAGATGGGAGGCAGCGGTGTGGGATCTCTGCAACTTGTCTACAGTAAACATTTAATCTTCTACTGATTTATGAATAATAATATTATGAGTCCTGACCCCGTCACTATATACTCTATGTTGTACATTACATACTCCTGACCCCTGCAATATATACTCTGTATTGTACATTACATACTCCTGACCCCTGCACTATATACTCTGTTGTACATTACATACTCCTGACCCCTGCACTATATACTCTATGTTGTACATTACATACTCCTGACCCCTGCACTATATACTCTGTTGTACATTACATACTCCTGACCCTGCACTATATACTCTGTTGTACATTACATACTCCTGACCCCTGCACTATATACTCTATGTTGTACATTACATACTCCTGACCCCTGCACTATATACTCTATGTTGTACATTGCATATTCCTGACTTCTGCTCTCCCCCCTCCCCCGACTGCTATATATACACATAATATGGATTCTCTTTTGTTACACCCATTTTCTACCAGCTGGACATTTTATATCGGATGATGTGATTGGAGCACAGACTTTTACATGCTGATAATAATGTGATAACATCCTCCAACTTTGGACCCTTAAACAGAAAGTGATAATGAGGGAGGAGTCAATACCCCAATGATGGTGGTCTTCAGGATCAGTCCAGTCTTCATCTTGGTTGTTCTCCCCCCATCCTCACTCTCTGACCTCTGGTGGGGCTCAGCCCCGCTGTTCTTCATGACTAAATCATGGACTAAATAAGGAAGTGCAGTACTTCTTGTGTTGGGAAGATGGCGATGAGTGATAGAGGGGGTGGGGACCCTCGTCCTATAATCCCCTCATCACTGTCCCTCCTATAAAAGACAGTTCTGGTTGTTTCCTCACTCTCTGACTAAGGTCCATGAATAAAGAAATGACCTGGTAGGAGATCAGAGGAGCCATTTCCTAGTTCCCTTGAGGGTGGAATTGTAAACTCCTCAGAGACCAAGCTGCCTGATGTGGGCGGAGCCCTGGTTTGGGGGAACCAATCAGCTCCTGTCTAGTAATCCTCTTTGTCTTTGTATTTTAGTCCATGGCCGGGAGATGAGGAAAACCTCCGAGGATTGTCTCACTTTGTCTCCAGACTGGAAAGTAGAAGATGAGGACATCACACAGTATAGTCCAGGAGAAAACCCGGCTCCCTCCAATGTCCATCTGGCACCACCCAGTGTAGATGGACCATCGGATTCCTCATATCCTGAGGAACCTCAGACTGTGCAGGACCGGGCCGGCCTTCCAACAGGGAAGAACTTCTCCTGTACTGAGTGCGGGAAGGGTTTCCATCATAAATCCAATTTTAATGTTCATAAAAGATCTCACACGGGAGAGAAGCCGTATTCCTGTTCTGAGTGCGGGAAATGTTTTTCACGAAAGTCCAATCTTCAAATACATCAGAGGCTCCACACAGGTGAGAAACCATATTCCTGTCCTGAGTGTGGGAAATGTTTTTCACAGAAGACCAATCTTTACACACATCAGAGATCTCACACAGGGGAAAAGCCATATTCCTGTCCTGAGTGTGGGAAATGTTTTTCAGACAAATCCAGTCTTTATGCACATCAGAGATCTCACACTGGGGAGAAGCCATATTCCTGTCCTGAGTGCGGGAAATGTTTTTCACTGAAGTCCAATCTTTACAGGCATCAGAGATCTCACATGGAGAAGAAGACATATTCCTGTCCTGAGTGTGGGAAATGTTTTTCAGAAATGTTCAGTCTTTACAAACATCAGGAGTCTCACATGGGGGAGAAAAAGTATTCCTGTCCTGAGTGTGGGAAATGTTTTTCAAAGACATCCAATCTTTACACACATCAGAGATCTCACACTGGGGAGAAGCCATTTTCATGTCCTGAGTGTGGGAAATGTTTTTCAAGGAAATCTATTCTTTACATCCATCAGAGATCTCACACGGGGGAGAAGCCGTATTCCTGTTCTGAGTGCGGGAAATGTTTTTCACAGAAGTCCAATCTTTATGCACATCAGCGATTTCATACAGGCGAGAAGCCTTATTCCTGTCCTGAGTGTGGGAAATGTTTTTCAGACAAGTCCGGTCTTTTCAAACATCAGAGATGCCACACGGCGAAGAAGCCGTATTCCTGTCCTGTGTGTGGGAAATGTTTTTCACAGAACTCTGATCTTTGCAGGCATCAGAGATTGCACACGAGGGATAAGCCATATTCCTGTCCTGAGTGAGGGAAATGTTCCTCACTGAAGTCCTGTCTTCCTGTACATCAGGGGTCCCACATAACCCTCAAGGTGTATCAGTGCCTTAAGTGCCGGAAATGTCCGTCTTTGAGAGTCCATCCAGGGAGGACAAGCTTGTCCTTGGAGCAGACACTGGCTGCAATGAATAGACAATCGGGGCAGGAAAAAGCCCCTCTAAGTGTAGCCCCCCTAATACATTTCTTGGTGTACAAGGCAGACCCCTCCCATAAAGTCAGAGTAAGCAGGCTCATCAGTAACACATCACCGGGAAGAAGGACTCCAGAGTGATCGGTGTGTGCCGCTGTCTATGGGGGAGGAAGCTGGCCAGCAGACATCCCACAGCTGGAAATCAGGGCTGGAACGCAGTGTGGACCGCAGTGCTGGCGTGATGATGTTGCCTGGGAAGAATGCAACATGTTTCTGAGCATGTGCAATGTCTGTAACAGTCATGTGTGCTCAAGGAGCTTGGACCTCTTCCCGGGGATGTTTTACTGATGAGCCTGTTTACTGTTTGTTGCTGACCTTGTATACCAATATATTTATTAGTGAGTCTACACTTAGAGGGGCTCTTTCCTGTCCCCTTCTGACACCCTGATATACACCTCAGATATACTCCATGGCTGATCTTCATCATGGAAGGAACAGTTGATAAGGAGATGAGAGGCCCCCAAAGACATGGATGAAGTGCAGTAAATGTCGGGGTGCAGAGTGGTCAGTAGATCCTGGAAATGAAGGACACAACTTCAGCCCTTCTTGGGTGTCGGAGTTGCGTTTCCTGATAATGATATAGCGGGTTACAGAGCTAGAAGCCGGGAGAGCCCAGATCTCGTTATCGGGGAACTTTACACAGACAACAAGAACTTCTGAAGTTGATGTCCTTCATTTCAAGGCTCTACAGAACAGTGGTGACCCCGAAGCGTCTCTCTTACTTCAGTCCATCCTTCTCCCATCCCCCAACAGGAGGGAAGGAGAACTCCTCCCCAAACTAGGGGGGAACTTTCCTCTCATTATTTCCCTTGGCTTCTGTGTGGGTTTGGGTGATTGGAGGAGTGCGGCACGAGAGGGAACACAGCTTGTTGTTCTATGTCTACATATGGGGTCTGGGTAGAGGGGATCCACCGGAAAATATTTCTACTCTTTGATTTTGTGCAAATCGTTTCTGTTTTCACTTTGAAGGGCGATATTATGTGTGGTTTGTAAAAGGGATTGGCCCAATAGTTACCACCCCACTTAGAGAATAGATGAACTACTATGACCAGCATTCATTCAGCCATGTCACATGTTGGGATCTTTTCTACAATACTTTGTTATAATAATGGAACACGTTGTGTATTGTATTGTACACCAATAATAATGACTCCGCCCCCACATTCCAGACAAGGGATCTTCCTGACCAATCGGATTCCTTCCTTTGTTATTTCCTGATTCTATGATTACAATCTTGTTAGAAGTAAAACTATAATAAAGAATTTGAGTGAAAAGAATTGTGTGTGTCGGGGTCATGATGGGGATCTTTGGGGGCCAAACATTTCTCACAGGAGACACTTTACAAGCCTTTACAGGTCATCCAGTTTCTGGTTCACCATGAATAATGGCCCAGAGTGCAGGGGTCAGGAGACTACTTCATACAGCCCTGCAAACAACGTGCAGTGGTCAGGAGTATGTGATTTACATCCCAGAGTACAGAGTGTAGTGGTCAGGAGTATGTGATTTACATCCCAGAGTACAGAGTGTAGTGGTCAGGAGTATGTGATTTACATCCCAGAGTACAGAGTGTAGTGGTCAGGAGTATGTGATTTCCATCCCAGAGTAAAGAATGTAGTGGTCAGGAGTATGTGATTTACATCCCAGAGTACAGAGTGTAGTGGTCAGGAGTATATCTTAGGCCTGTGTACAGAGTGCAGTGGTCAGGAGTATATCTTAGGCCTGTGTACAGAGCGCAGTGGTCAGGAGTATATCTTAGGCCTGTGTACAGAGCGCAGTGGTCAGGAGTATATCTTAGGCCTGTGTACAGAGCGCAGTGGTCAGGAGTATATCTTAGGCCTGTGTACAGAGCGCAGTGGTCAGGAGTATGTCATATACAGCCCTGTGTACAGAGCGCAGTGGTCAGGAGTATATCTTAGGCCTGTGTACAGAGCGCAGTGGTCAGGAGTATGTCATATACTGCCCAGCATGCATAGTACAATGGTCAGGATGTTGTGGTATACAGCCCGGTATACAGAGTATACTGGTGAAGAATATAAACCCTTGTAAGGAATGCAGGTATCCAGCGACAGAAGGGATGACCAGATCGGTGGGCTATGCCTAAGAAATGTGGAATAAGATGAGTAGGAGGAGTGTGATTACAGGGGGTGTAAAGTCAGGAGGTTTGTTACCTCCATGCATTCTATATATGAAGGTAAATACCCTTCTCTGTACAGCAGCCCCCCCAATACTCACCTGAGCCCCATCCTGATCCAACAATGTGCACAAGATTCTCAGCACTCTCACTCCTTATTGGCTGAGACAGGAGCAGGGGCCATTGGCTCCTGCTGCTGTCAATCACAGCCAGTGAGCCAATGAGGAGGGAGAGGGGGCTCTGTGGACACACAGAGCAGCGGCTTGCTCCTGAGCCTGCTTGGATGCCCCATAATGAGCTGCTTGCTGTGGGGGCACTCAGCAGGAGGGAGGGGCCAGGAGCACCTGCGAGGGACCCGAGAAGAGGAGGATCCAGGCTGCTCTGTGCAAACCATCACACACAGCAGTAAGTATGACATGTTTGTTTTAAAAGAAAAAAAAATTGCCTTTACAATCACTTTAAGTCTCGTTTACTAATGGACACAACACCCTCCGACACCCACAGACCATAAACAAAGCAAAAGTGACAAATAAATGTGACAGCAAATAACCAACCCAACAACCTGACTATAATACACTGTGTACAATGGAGGGAAGCTGACATACAGCGGGCAGGACTGGGAATCAGGGGAGCAGAGATGGGGAACAGGATGCAGGAAACCAGAATCAGGGGAAAGTATACAAGATACAGGACGCAGGATCCAGCAGGGAAGCGGCTCACAGGCAGAACACTGAGGAACTGATGAAAACTACGGGGGGGGGGGGATTATATACCTTCCCAGCAGCCAGCATCAGGTGGAGCCTCATTACTGACATCTTCTGTCTGCTGGGAGACACAGCAATGTCTCCTCTCTACTTCCTCTCAACTCACCTCAGCCAGAGCTTCCTGTCTGTACCTGACATCACTTCCTGTCTGTACCTGACATCACTGCCTGTCTGTACCTGACATGACTTCCAGTCTATACCTGACATCACATCCAGTCTATACCTGACATCACTTCCTGTCTGTACCTGACATCACTTCCTGTCTGTACCTGACATCCTTCCCCTCTGTACCTTACATCACTTCCTGTCTGTGCCTGACATCACTTCCTGTCTGTGCCTGACATCACTTCCTCTCTGGATAGAAGGGAGATCACTTGGTGGAGCTCAGAGGAACTGCAGCTCCAAGAAATGTCTCATAGTTTGAATCTTGTTGTTTCCAAGTGTTCTGGAATGTCCATGTCTGGCAGGTTCCAGGACTTTTCAGAGTGGCAGTGAGGTGATGACTCCGGAACACTCTCTGGGTTCCATCACCAGACACTGCAATTATACCCGACTGCTGGGAGCCACTATCTCCTTTCCTACAGTGAAAGTATATTTGTGACATCAGCAGAGAGGCAGAGGGAGGGTGGGATCAAGTAAGTAAAACCACTGACCACCAATGCTGGGCTGGGGGTACACTTTATTCTCACTGACACCAACAATGGAGCTTATTTTATCTCACTGACACCAATGGAAATCAGGCCCACGGTGACTGGGTAACTGGAGTGAGATCCTTGATTGGTGGAGAAGTAATGAGGGTGGAGCTTTCTCTGAATTCTCTAGAATTCTCATCTGTTGACAATTGATGGACTTATCTGAATTCTGTGTGAAATATATCTGGTTGTTAATGATTGGTTGGAAATCAGGTGGCCACACCCCTAACCGATGACTCCTCATCTGTCGGCAGGTTTCCCCACTGACAGCTGAATGTCCACAAAAGAATTGTCAGCAATTACAAATTGTGGAAAACCCCTCAGAATGTCTCTGAGAAGAAATGATATTTTATCTTCTCTCCAACTCAGACTATATTTGTCTTAGACGTAAGAGGCCCAAAATCCCGAGTCCCTGTCAGGTCTGAGCTCCAGCCGGATACAATCACCTTCTCCACTCACATAGTTTGCTTTTGTAAATGAAGTGAGTACAGAATTGAGGAAAGCGAGGACACCCGGCAACAATGGGATTCTGTCCTATCTCCTGCACCCGGAGCAAATGAACAACATGTACCAGCCTTCCCAGCCCCATCAATGTACACTGTGGAGGCATCTTGTATGTAGACTCTGGATTCAACAAACCAGCAGCCTGGCCATTCAGGAACATACCATTGTTCAGTTCTGGGGGGGAACAAACATCTCTCATGGAAAGGAGCTCTGGGGAGTCAACAGACCAATCTTTCATCTATACATATGTTTCCATCTCTCCACATCACTCCATTCTTTTTCTGGACAAAACCATTATAAATATCAGCGACAGATTTACAAATCTAGGATTTTACAATGAGAACACAATGTCACAAGGGATCTATAAAAGATTTTATCCGGACACAAGATCCCATTGTAAGAAAGGAATTCTGAATATGAACAGCGACTGTTATGTGGGATCCCATAATATTCAGAGCGGGGAAATGTATCTTTTATATTTTACTGAAACCTTAGATAATAAATTACATTTATGTCCCAGAAATTAACTTTACTGTATTTGTAACTGAAATTGTACCTTTCATAAATCATTGCACTAATATTGTGTAAAATAATAAAACTCATAAAACATCAGAACTACTAACAATTCATCCTCTAGTGTGTCTGCTGTTGTGAAGAAATATATATAATATTTGGGGGTTTTAAGTAATTTTAAGGTATAAATGGCTTTTAAAACATGTAAACAAAAAAATCAAAAATGTCTCCAGGTCTCCATGGACCCCTTCATTCCACACAGTCTCCAGGAACCGGGAAACCACAGAGAAACCAAGTGTCCCCCGACTTCCTCTCCAGGCTGGGATGTCCCCCTGGTTGGGTGCCCCCTACAGTAGAAGAAGCAGACTGCACCTGCCTACATCTTCTTTATGCTTTGTCTGATCAGGATGGCGGTCATTTCTCCCTGAACACGGAGCGCCCTAAACACGAGGTAAACGTGGTGCAGCATTGAGCCCCGTCCAGCTGTAGTGTAGACTTTGACAGGCTGCAGGCAGCGGGGCTGGACGCTGTACCTGTGCCTACCAGGTGTATTATAATGCCAGCATTGCACCCACAGGGGCTGGACCCCCCATGTACAAGGGGCCTAAGAGATACCATCAGCTGGTGTCCCATTCCACCAGACCCCTATAACTGGAAGAGGACATGTTTGGGGGGATGTGTTGTAGAAGAACCCAGACCACGGTATTGTGTGATGAAATTATAATTCAACTTTATTAATCATATATATGTGACACTTTAACAACAGAAGAAAAGAGATAAATTGTTGATCTATTTATACCATTTATATAATCTATTCTAAAAAACTGATTAACATATGACACACCCCTCATTAATACCAGCCCCGCCCACTTATGTGACCCTCTAAACATCCAAATCCCTGTAAATTCCCAGAAGACACTTTCATTTTTATCCATAACAAGCTGACTGGGTACAAGAGAACCCGGAGCCCCTCCTGCTCATTCCCACACAACAAGTCCATGTCACCATCTACAAGGTGAGAGGACCTGAAGGAGAACAAGACCAGGACCACCAGGACCATCGCCTGACTGAAGCCATGCTCACATTTCTTTCTAATGCTGCTTCTATGGTCTCCTCACATACAGATTTGGCAGATGTACATTAGTGGAACCCTTTCACTCCGGCCAATGTAAGGTTTCCATCAGCAGCAGCACGGCCTTATAGCTACAGCACCCGGGGGTTGTCTACATTTGTTAGGCCGACTGTCGGCTTTCTGGTGGAAGTGATTCAGCCACACTGAAGGTCCTCCCCCCACCATGTATACCGGGCTCAGCTGTCCCTCCTGCAAGCCCAAGACAGACAAGGTGGGTGTCAGCGGTGAGAGCAGAAGGAGATCAGCAAACATCTGATCTCTGATCTCCCCTTCAGTGAATGGATGTGGGAGGTGGGAGATTATGTCATTTCTGGGTTCAGCGCTGTCATTCTCCAGTCACTATGGTTTGGGAAGGAGCTGATTAGGCATGATCTGTGCTTGAACATCTTTCTTGGGGTACAGAGGTGACATTGGGGGTCTAATAATGTTCTGATGTCTCTTTAAAAAGGACCTGTGACCAGAAATATGTATCACGGGGAGCTATCAACCCCATATATGACAGAAGCCATGTTAGGTGAAAAAAGAGTTGAAAAAAAATTAAACCCTATAAAAAATTTTTAAAAAACACAAAACAAAATTATACGACACATTTTACATATCATTGCACAAGTGAGAGTGAGAACAATCATTCTGAGGCCATCATTCACGGGTAACTATTTGAACTGATAACCTATAAAGGCTCTTAAAGCGTCACCTTTGAACAATTTTTGGTACTGAAGTTTGTCACCATTTCACAAGTACGCACAGTTTATAAAGTTTGACATGTTTGGTATCTATATACTTGATGCCAACCCCATATTTTATATTTCACCAAACAAATTGGGTCATATATTGTGTTCTTTGTGCACTAACATTATCTTTTTTACAGAAAATATGTATTTGATAAACAGCTGTACTAATATTCTGTGACATGAAAAATGGCAACTACCACCATTATATTCTCCAGAGTCTCTGCTTTCAGAAAATAAAAGAAATGTTTGGGGTTTAACTAATCATATGGCCTGAAATGTGAATTTAACTAAAAACAAAAGCAAAATAAACTCTGGCAGTGAAAGAAAATACAGCAATATATAACATTTCAAAATCAAAACTATGGTAGCAACTAATGGATTAAGAAGCAAACCCACCATATTACTCAACCAGGTTCCAACTAAACCCACCCAAAACATTGGATCCCACCTCCTCCCACCCAGGTTCCTGTTGGAACTCCTTTACCTTGTGTAGATATCCCCTTCTGAGATCCTCATGATCTAATATAAATGTACAACACTCTCTATCTGACATCATTTGTAGACTCCACCTTGGTCTGCCAAGAGATAGTCAGCTGCCATGCAGTTCTGTGACACCACCTTAGGTGGTGGAGCCACTTCTGCTGTCAGCTCTGCTATACCATCAATGGTGTCATTGGTTATCTGATCTGTGACTCCAGTACATCTTACGTATCTTAGATTCCCCATCCCGTCTATGAAGGGCTCACTGCATAAAGCAGCTCTAGTCCATAGAAAATGTTTCTTATCACTGGAAGGCCAGGGGAGTATTGGGAGAAATTGAGGTTTCCCTTACAGATATGGGGGGAGGGGCAACATAACCTAAAGTACAGCTATGGGTGGAATTGAAGGGAAGACATTTTAGGATGCTCCTTCCACACAAGAAGTAAATGTTATCTGGAAGGACTAGGAATCCATTGGACCAATGGGGATTAAACATTCTGCAATTACATTGAGAAACCATGAAATGTTACTGTCCTGTGATTGGCTCTCCTATTGTTAGTGAAGTAAGTGAGACTCCCCTTGTCGGTGTCATTAATGGAAACAAACCATGTGAAATGTTTCTTCCAAATCCAAAAAGGTGATCCCCTTGGGTAAGTACCCATCCTAATATTCCTGATATGAGTTTGTAGTCCCTGCTATACAGGAAACATGTGGCCGATCATTTACACCTTTTACAGCAGGACAGTAAATATCAGAACACAATTCAAAC
The DNA here is from genome assembly GCF_062004578.1 of Staurois parvus. Classification (NCBI taxonomy): domain Eukaryota; kingdom Metazoa; phylum Chordata; class Amphibia; order Anura; family Ranidae; genus Staurois; species Staurois parvus. The sequence goes on along the minus strand of NW_028319617.1, from coordinate 146,472 downwards.
AGAAGACCAACAGCAGGAAGTCTGCTGACTGAATGTGTAACGCAATCTGTCATTAGCATTCCCAGAGTTCCCTCTGCAACATAGTTGTATCAGCTGTTGGTCCTGTCTGTAGATCTGTTATTTCCCCACCTTCTGTAACAGGGTGACAACCCTGATCATTCTGCAGGAACATTACACAGCAGCGTTGTCACCCTGTACAGGAAAGTCTTAGATTATAAGTAAGACACACAACAAGTAAAGTCCAACTCCAGCTAACTCTTCTACAGCAGTTACAGCAACAGGTTCTCTATAAGGTTCAACCCCCCATATGAATGGAAGATGACAGTTGTAAGCACCCCCAGCAGTCTTATATGGTGTTTCCTACCCCCCCCCCAACTTTCATTTTTGCCAAATAGCTTGGCCTTCTACATGAAGCAGAAAAAAACAGATCTACTGGGAGGGTCAACAGGTAATAAAAATGTTACAAGGGGAGACTCAGAAAACATAAAACATTTATGCTAATGACAGATTGCACCATTTATGTAATTATTGATTTTGCCCATTGTTACACTTTAGTGCCGATGTCTTAGCATTTCCAGGAATAATTAGTGCTCTTTGCACACTTTGCCCCAAAAAGGGATCCGTTCATTCAGAGTCATTAAGGTGAACCCCAATAAGAGGAATTTCAGTCTCCCAGAAGAAGTGGTAGGAATATGACCGCACACTTAGCACTTTGTAAGTTCAGATCTCTTGCAGTTGAACCGTGTGAATAGTTTATGGAGATGAGCAATAGCTGGACAGAAAAAAAAAAGATAACAAGGACATCCAATCTTCACCTGATAGAATCCCTTTTGAGAAAACCAGATGAAACATAAGTGTCAGCTGGGAGTAGGTGGTACTGTTGAATATGTCCCCTAAAACAGCATTAACTCCGTGTTGGAAGGCCTACACCAGCTTAAGAAGTTACTCTCTAACCAAACAGACATCTATCTGGCTGGTATCTCAGCTACAGACCTGCCTGCAAAGCTGTCATCCATGAGAGGAGATGGAACATGGAAAGGAGGCATTGATCATGGGAGAGGAGGTGGAACATGTAATGGGAGGTGTGGACAAGGTGGGCTTAGCTGGAACCCTCAAGCCTAGCTTATGATGTATCAGTTCTCAAAAGAACCTGGAATGGACTCTCCTAATGAGGTTTCAGAGGCATGGCAAGAAGCCATTGGACCCCATCCTAGACTCTGGTACTGAGGCATTGTTGGTCATGTATTGGTTGGTCAGATTCTGGCAATGAAGAAAACACATGGGAACATAGCTCAGTTAGTGAATGATGAAAATGCATTACATGTTCAGTCAATGCTCCATAAAAAAGGATAAAGATGAGAATGATGAAGAATACAGTTCAGTCATTGCTGCTTGTCTGAAGAAATGTCCAAAGGTAAAATATTCACAGGCCTTCTAGGTGTGTTCCTGATGGACATAAGCACTAAACCCAATGAATCCAATCATTAGAGTCCTGTTTGTTCAAAGTTTTTTTTTTTTAAGTAGCATCATGTCTTCCCTAGTTTGTGGGAAGACATTGGGCCTGTGAGCCTAATGGGACAGCTGTGACTTCTTTAATATTGCCCCTTCTTCTGGAGTTTCCTCTATGCAGCTCAAGCTTGTGAATCCTCTGGTGATAGATTAGCCCGGCCTTACCTGTAAAAGCTTTGTCACATTCAGAACACTGATATGGCATCTCTCCAGTGTGGACCCTCTGGTGTGCTATGAGAACTGACTTCTGTCTAAAAGTTTTATCACATTCAGAACACTGATGTGGTTTCTCTCCAGTGTGAATCCTCTGGTGTATGATAAGATCTGACTTATGTGCAAAAGCTTTGTCACATTCAGAACATTGATATGGCATCTCTCCAGTGTGAACCCTCTGGTGTGTGATAAGATATGACTTATGTGCAAAAGCTTTGTCACATTCAGAACACTGATATGACTTCTCTCCAGTGTGAATCCTCTGGTGTGTGGTAAGATTTGACTTCTGTGTAAAAGCTTTGTCACATTCAGAACACTGATATGACTTCTCTCCAGTGTGAATCCTCTGGTGTGTGATAAGATATGACTTCTGTGTAAAAGCTTTGCCACATTCAGAACACTGATATGACTTCTCTCCAGTGTGAACCCTCTGGTGTATGATAAGATCTGACTTATGTGCAAAAGCTTTGTCACACTCAGAACACTGATATGGCTTCTCTCCAGTGTGAATCCTCTGGTGTGTGGTAAGATTTGACTTCTGTGTAAAAGCTTTGTCACATTCAGAACACTGATATGACTTCTCTCCAGTGTGAATCCTCTGGTGTGTGATAAGATATGACTTCTGTGTAAAAGCTTTGCCACATTCAGAACACTGAAATGACTTCTCTCCAGTGTGAACCCTCTGGTGTATGATAAGCTTTTTCTTGGTTAAAAAAGCTTTGTCACATTCAGAACACTGATATGGCTTCTCTCCAGTGTGAATCCTCTGGTGTGTGTTAAGACTTGACTTATGTGCAAAAGCTTTGTCACATTCAGAACACTGATATGACTTCTCTCCAGTGTGAACCCTCTGGTGTATGATAAGCTTTTTCTTGGTTAAAAAAGCTTTGTCACATTCAGAACACTGATATGGCTTCTCTCCAGTGTGAATCCTCTGGTGTGTGTTAAGACTTGACTTATGTGCAAAAGCTTTGTCACATTCAGAACATTGATATGACTTCTCTCCAGTGTGAACCTTCTGGTGTCTGATAAGATATGACTTCCATGTAAAAGCTTTGTCACATTCAGAACACTGATATGGCTTCTCTCCAGAGTGAACCTTCTTGTGTGCGATATGTTTTGCCTCCATTGTAAAATCTTTGTCACGTTTCAAACAAGAAATAGTTTGAAATGACTCCTCTTATGTATACATGGGTTGGACTTTACTGTAAAGCAATTGTCACTTCCAGAACACTGAAATGATTTTTCTCTTGTTATCCTCTGAGGTTGGATCAGTGTTGAAGAGGACCCAAAGCACTTATGACATTTAGAACACGGATATGACTTGTGTCCTGTGTGACTCCTCCAGTGAACTGCGATACAAACTTTCAGTCAATTACAACACCCAGACGTTTGGTTTCCCATGTGACTGAGTTGTATTCACGAAGACCAGCATGACCAAAAACGTGGCTCATCAATCCACCTGTACAAAAAAAATAAAAATCAGAATTCTATATAAAAGGGCTAAAGTTGGTTTTTATTTTTAATGATCATTAATAAATATATCATCGCAGGCTGTGTCATCATTATGGTTGTCCTCAAAGGGCCAGTTGTAATTGTAAGACTAGATGTCCAGAGCATCTCACCCCCCCCCCCATTACATCAGATGCCAAGAACCCCACACCCACCCTAACAACACCGTGCACCTCCTTTGGGGGCAGAGCTGGAAAGCAGAAAGTGCAGGGTCTGGAGGAGGACCAGAGGAGGAGTGGAGTCAATTACCAGAGTCTGCTGAATGCTGAGACCAAGGGAGGCGGAGATGAGGGGATGCTGCAGCTGCACTGAGAAGTACAGAATTTGGAAGAGGAGTTATTTTCTCCTCTCTGCTGCCGACTCCTGAGACAAGGTGGGGGAGGAGACAAGGGGGTACCTGCAGGAGAGGTGCAAGGGCTACATGGAATAACCTAGAGGGCAGGATCTGGATACAGGTGTTTGACACCTGTGTTATATATATAGAAAGCATATGTACATCATCATTTGTATATACAGTATATATATATATATAATATTTTTTTTTAAATTAAACTAAATTGTATTGTTTAAGTTTTTAAGTGCACACAGTATATCCAACATTCAGCCCAGACAATGGAGTCATACATTCTAATGTATAAGCAGTTGTGGCAATGTTACAGATCATACAGAACAATAACTTGCTTTGTCTCTGGTGTCACTTTTACTTTCTATAAACAAATGAAAAGAGAAAAAAGAAGCAACGTAGAACAATTCACCTGTACATGGCAAGTAACTCTCTCCAGTACATACATAGATAGCTGACACCATTCAAGTAGGCCTGTGTCTACAGGATCATACACCAAGTATCGGCCTCCAATGTAGTCACCATTTAGTAGGGTACAGTTGGCCGGGTCCATTTTTAGGGGCCTAAAAAAGTTAAACCTATAAAAACCTATGACAAATGAAGTATGGGGAGTGAGTACCGGAGTATCCAGCCAGTTCTGCCAGAGAGCCATAAGTCTCCTAGGAGAAGTTAGGTTTTCATGTATTATTATGGGATTCACCTGCTCAATCCATGCCTGGTGGGAGTATGAGTTGATAACCAGAATGCTTGGATTCGATTTGCAGGTACGTTCAGAAAGTGCATCTAAAAATCCAAAAATTACAAGCTTAATCTCAGCTAGGGAGAGACTTTGTTCAATTAAAAGAAAAATGTCAAAGACAAGTGAGAAAATGTAAATAAGCAGCTTAGAGAAGAGCTAAAAACACAAACACCCCCCCAGATCTATCCTAGAAATTCGATCTAAAATGTAATAATTACAACAAGAAAACCCTCAACTGAGGGAAGAGATAATGACACCAAAGATACAAATGGAGCTCAACAATCAGGAAAGAGAATCAAAGAGGATGATTTATACAAAGTACCCATCAAGGAACAACAGACCGGTGAGACCAATCAGCTTCCGAAATGTAACAAGACAAAGACCAGCAATAGCCAAGACAACTCTACTAATCCTGAGACCACAAATAGTGATGGCCGAACACCCCCCTGTTCAGGTCGCGGTCAAACATCCGAACCTACAGAATGTTCTACAGTGAATGTCAAACATGAAGGACTGAGAGGTGTCTTACCACATCTGAGTATGAAGATCCCGCTCAGTTACTAATATCCGGCATGAGTTATATGATGAAGTCACGCGGTATTTTAGTAGTGAGACATTCATTCATGTTCCTGGTGTCAGTGGGGTTTCCTGCCGACAGCTGAATGTCAAAAGAATTGTCAGCATTGCCCAACAATTAAAAAAAAAAAAACTTGTTGTCCCCCCTCTCATCCACACCAAGCACTTTGAGACTGGTATGAATTTTGAGAGGAACCCTCTATGCCAATCATTTTTTTAAAAATGGTATGGGGGTCCCCCAAAAATCCATATCAGGAGGCGAGCACCCCCTCTCCTGAACCATACCAGGCCACATGCCCTCAACATGGGGGGGTGCTTGTCCACATATTGATGGGGACAAGGGCCTCTTTCCCACAACCGTAGCCTGAGGTTGTGGGGGTCTGCAGCCTGGGGGCTTATTGGAATATGGAAACCCCCTTTAACAAGGGGGCCTCAAGATCCCACCCCCCCGCCTATGTGAATGAGTAGGCTGTATATGATACTGCTACCCATTCACAAAAAAAGTGTAGTGTAAAAAATGATAGGAGACAGTCTTTGACAAGTCCTTTATTAAAAATAAACATTTTAAAAAATGTCCCCCAAAGTAGATCCAACATCAATCACGATGCCACCACCACCGCTACCCAAAAAAGGGGGGAAAAAGCTCCGCTTGCGATGCTGGCTCCTGGCTGACAGCTGTGCCCATGACAACAGTTTTTATATACCCCGCCCCCTTGTGACATCACCACACACTGTGATTGGTCAAAGTATTACACCTGACTTGTGGTTAGGTGCATTGCTTTGTCCAATCACAATGCACTGTCAGGGTAAACAGCCCACTGAATGCCCGTACCGTTTCTGTTTGCCGAACACACGAACGGCCATGTTCAAATCAAACTTAGGTTCAAGTCGAACATGAAGCTCATCCCTACAAACAAACAATCATCAAACCACAAGAACAGCCAACAAATTCCGGATACTTTTTGTTAATAATAGACTCCAATGGGAAATATCTAAACACCAAACGGCTCTTCCCAGGAACAAGAGACAACAAAATTCAAGTCCAACAACTGAACAAGCGATAGGAGTCATCAATGATCTGTATTTCACCAACCCCAAACATATCATCATACACACCGACCCAAACATATCATCATACACACCGACCCAAACATATCATCATACACACCGACCCAAACGTATCATCATACACACCGACCCAAACGTATCATCATACACACCGACCCAAACGTATCATCATACACACCGACCCAAACGTATCATCATACACACCGACCCAAACGTATCATCATACACACCGACCCAAACGTATCATCATACACACCGACCCAAAGATATCATCATACACACCGACCCAAACATATCATCATACACACCGACCCAAACATATCATCATACACACAGACCCAAACATATCATCATACACACCGACCCAAACATATCATCATACACAGCGACCCAAACATATCATCATACACACCGACCCAAACATATCATCATACACACCGACCCAAACATATCATCACCAAACATATCATCATACACACCGACCCAAACATATCATCATACACACCGACCCAAACGTATCATACACACCGACCCAAACATATCATCATACACACAGACCCAAACATATCATCATACACACCGACCCAAACATATCATCATACACAGCGACCCAAACATATCATCATACACACCGACCCAAACATATCATCATACACACCGACCCAAACGTATCATCATACACACCGACCCAAACATATCATCATACACACCGACCCAAACATATCATCATACACACCGACCCAAACATATCATCATACACACCGACCCAAACATATCATCATACACACAGACCCAAACATATCATCATACACACCGACCCAAACGTATCATCATACACACCGACCCAAACATATCATCATACACACCGACCCAAACATATCATCATACACACAGACCCAAACATATCATCATACACACCGACCCAAACATATCATCATACACACAGACCCAAACATATCATCATACACACCGACCCAAACATCCTCCAGGGACAAAAGGAAGCCTCTGAGAATAAACTATTACAACTAACAGAGACCACACAACAAAAATGTCCTCACTCCAACATCATACTGTCCTCCCTAATTATTAGTATTATACAGAATTTATAAAGCGCCAACAGTTCGCTCAGCGCTGTACATTACAAAGGGGGACAGAACAAGCAACAAACAAAACAGTAACAATACAACACAATATAATGTGATACATGAGGGGGCCCTGCTCCTTGGAGCTTACAATCTAGGAGGGAGGGGAAAGTGGTACAGAAGATACTGTAGCTGTGGGGGATGGAATGGTAGGAAGAGTGGAGGAGGTAGGAAGAGGGGTGGGGCAGGGGGTGGGGTAGGCTTCCCTGAAGAGGTGGGTTTTCAGGGCATGCCAAAAGGAGAGGAGGGTAGGTGATAGTCTGATGGGTTGGGGAAGGGAGTTCCAGAGGATGGGTGACACCCTGGAGAAATCCTGGAGGTGGGCATGGGAGGAGGAGACCAGGAAACTAGAGAGAAGGAGGTCTTGAGAGCAGCAGAGAGTGCGTGAAGGGTGATACTTGGATATTAGGTGTATGTATGATGTAGTTTGGGGTGGTATTATGGACAGCTTTGTACGTCAGTGTTAGGATTTTGAATTTGATCCATTGCGCAATCGGAAGCCAGTGGAGGGATTGGCAGAGGGGGGTGGCGGAAACGGAGAGGTTGGTAAGGTGAATGAGTCTGGCTGCCAAATTCAGGATAGACTGAAAGGGGGATAGCCTGTGGCGAGGCAGGCCAGTGAGGAGGGAGTTGCAGTAGTCGAGTTTTGATATGATGAGGGAGTGGATGAGCTGTTTAGTGGTTTCAGGGGTTGGAAACGTGCATATTTTGGCGATGTTGCGGAAGTGGAGTCGGCACGACTTTGTTAATGATTGGACATGGGGCTGAAAGGAAAGGTTGGAGTCCAGAATGACACCAAGTACTCTGGTCTGCGGGGCGGGTCTGATAGTGGAATTTTTGGATGTGATGGAGAAGTCAGTAGGGGGTGGTGTGTGGGTTGGGGGAAGACAAGGAGCTCGGTTTTGGAGAGGTTCAATTTAAGGAAATAGAGTGACATCCAGTCTGATACGTCGTTCAGTAGGTTGGTGATTTGGATAGAGACTGAGGGGGTAAGGTGAGGGGTAGAGAGATTTGTGTGTCATCGGCATAGAGGTGGTAGTTGAAGCTGTGAGAGTGTATGAGTTGGCCCAGGGAGGAGGTATAGATGGAGAAGAGAAGGGGCCCAAGGACAGAGCCTTGGGGGACCCCAACAGAGAGGGGGAGTGAGGGGGAGGTGGTAGCATTATAGGTAACGCTGAAAGAGCATTGTGATAGGTAGGATGAGAGCCAGGAGAGAGCAGAATCTCTGAGGCCGAGGGAGTGTAGTTTTTTGAGGAGGAGGGGGTGGTCAACTGTGTCGAAGGCTGCGGAGAGGTCCAGGAGTAGGAGTACAGAATAGTGGCCATTGGATTTGGCTGTTAGGAGGTCGTTGGAGAGTTTGAATAGGGCAGTTTTGGTGGAGTGTATGGGGCAGAAGCTGGACTGTAGGGGATCAAGGAGGTTGTTGTCGTTGAGGTGAGAGCTTAGGCAAGTGTAGACAAAGCGCTCGAGGAGTTTGGATGTGAGTGGAAGCAGGGAGATGAGTCTGAGGTTGTTCAGGTCATTGGGATCCAGAGAGGGTTTTTTAAGTATGGGGGTGATGTGTGCATGCTTCAGAGGGGAGAGGAATGTGCCGGAAGAGAGGGAGAGATTAAAGATGTGGGTGAGGGAGTGTAGTATGGAGGAGGAGGGAGGTTGTAGGAGTTGTGAGGGGATAGGGTCAAGGGGGCAGGTGGTGAGGTGGGCATCAGTGAAGACTTTGGAGACCTCCTCGATGGTAGTAAGGTCGAAGGTTTGGAGGGAGTGTGAGCTGCGGCAATGTCCTTGTGAATAGTGTCAATCTTGTTTTTGAAGTAATTGCACTAATCTCAAGGGCAGTGAGTGAGGAACTGGGTGGAGGTGGGGGCAGAGAGAGTAGGAAGTTAAATGTGGAGAAGAGTCGGCGAGGATGGGAGGAGAGGGCCTTGATGAGGGTCAGGAAGTAGGCTTGTTTGGCGGAGTGGAGGGAGGAGGTGTAGGTGTGGAAGGCAGATTTATAGCGGGAGAAGGCTTGTTGGGATCTGGTTTTGTGCCATAGTCACTCCAGGGCATGACTGCATCATTTGAGAGATTTAGTGTGATCATTCTGCCAGGGCTGGAGCGGTCGGGGTCTGATGTTTTGTGTGGTTAAAGGCACTAGTAAGTCAAGGGCTGTTGATAGCGTGTTGTTATAGGCAGTCATAGCCAAGTCGGGGCAGGACAGGGGGAGGATGCTGTCGTGGAGTTGATCAGCTGCAGAGTGGAGGGGGGCAGGGTTAAGGTTGCAGAGGTTGCAACTGGTGGTGGTAAGACATTTGGAGGGGTAGGCACTGGAGGACGAGGAGATAGAGAAGGTAATCAGGTTGTGGTCAGAGAGAGGGAAGGGGGAGTTTGTGAGGTTGTGGGGAGCACAGCGGTTGGAGAAGACAAGGTCCAGGATATTTCCGTCAGAGTGGGTGGTGGATTGTACACACTGTGCAAGTGCAAAGGAGGAGGTTAAGTGGAAGAGATGGGATGTGGACGGGTTGTCAACGTTGACAGGGATGTTGAAATCCCCAAGGATGATGGTGGGTAGCTCGGAGGAGAGGAAGAATGGTAACAAGGAGGAAAAGTCATCCAGGAAGCAGGATAGAGGTTCAGGAGGCCGGTGGATAACGGCAACCTTCAGGGGGGTAGGAGAGAATAGTTGGATGCAGTGGGCCTGGAAGGAGGAGAAGGATAGAGAGGGGGGGTTTGGGAGGACTCGGAAGGTGCTCTGTGGTGACAGGAGCAGACCAACCCCACCACCTTTATGACAGTTGGGCCTGGGTGAGTGGGTCCAGGTGAGACCTCCATAGCAGAGCGCAGCAGGGGAGGTAGAGTCAGTGGCCTGGACCCAGGTTTCCGTGATCGCTGGGAGGTTGAGGGAGTGGGAAATAAAGAGGTCATGGATGGTGGTGAGCTTGTTGCACACCGATCGGGCGTTCAGGAGTGCGCATGAAAATGGGGGGGGGGGTGGTTTTAGGAAGCAGGGGGACAGATACTAAGTTGCGATGGTTGCGGCAGGACGTGGAAGTGGGAGGGTGCTGTGTGGGTGAGCGAGGTGGTGGAGGGCCAGAGTTCGGGGAGATGTTCCCGGAGGTTTGGAGGAGAAGGGTGAGAAAGGTGGCATCGGAGCGGGATGTACAGGAGTGAGCAAATCTGCCAGTGGAGGTGTTCGGGTCTGTGGGAGGGTGGAGTGTTAGGAGGAGGTGGTGGGTGCCGTAGAGGGGCGAAGGAAGCAGTGAGGACACAATATACAATTGTCTGGGAGGAGCAGAGTGATACAGAGAATAGATTTTGGGAACGGAGGAGAGGAATATGAGAAGGAGTGGAAGAGGCATTTAAGGGTGGCAGATAGGAGTGGTGGGAGGCTTGGCTGTCGATAGTCCAGTGTGCAGTGGCGTATCTTGTTGCTGTGGCTTCTAGTAGCTGGGTAGTAGGGGAGTAAGGAGGGGGAATGGGTGAGGGTGGATGGTTTCCAGGGGCGCTTGATTGTAGACAGTCTGGTGAGCAGTGGGGTCTCTTGTTGTGGTGTCTTACATCAAGGGTTCGTGTCTTTAGGTCGAGCAGAGATGGGGGTTGGTGTGAGTAGTCCCTGGGTGGACGGATCTGGATCGTTGTGCGGCTGTTACTTGTCCTTTGGGTTGAGCTGGGTTGGGGTCGGTGTGAGTGCTGTCAGGGTGATCAGGTCAGGAGTGATGTGTGGCTGCAACTTGCGTGTGCTCCTGCGGAGACATGCTTGGCAGGGTTCAGGGTCCAGGTGGAAGTCCCAGGGTGCTGGTGCTGGTGTGTGGGTTGACTGTGGTTTCCTTGTAGCCTTGTGTGCTCCTGTGGCCCTCTAGGTTCTAGTGGTATCCCCTGGGTTTGTGGTGGCAGCTTTGTTGGGGGTGATGGCAGCTTCCCCTCATTGTGGAGAAAAACGGCGGTGTGGCAGCATCCCGGAGGTGATGGCAGTTTTGCCTTCTCTCAATTGTGCTTGTGGGCGCTGTGTGCCAGCGTTAGTGGGTGCCGTAGGGTCCGGCGTCTGTGGGAGCGGCAGGGTCTGGCACCTTTAGGTGTTGTAGGGCCCGGCATGTGCTGTAGGCCGCATGGCAGGCTCACATGATGGGCCATGGGGTTGTGCGGTGGTGGGGCACGGGGGCGGCTTTGTAGCACATGGTGGGGAGCAGGGGTGCTGAGTTGGTGGTGGTGGCTTACCCTGTCCATTTTGGTGGTGGTGGATTTCCCTCACAGGGTGGGGGTGGTGGAAGTGTCTTTAACCCCTCTGGCTGGAGAGGAGGCGTCCTGGTTCTCAGTGGCCCGTTTTGGTGGTGGTGGCCGTGCGGGTGGTGGTGCTGCCATGCAGGCTCCCTGTAGGTGTCATGGGGGGTGCGCCTTGGTGGGCCACAGCAGGCCATGCGAGGCTGGGTGCTGGAGTGCTGCACTAGTCCTGGGCAGTTATAGGGTCCTGGTGGCAGAGGTAGGGCTGGGGGGCACCAATGCTTGCCCCCTGCCTGCTGCTACCCGGCGGTAGCTTATATGCAGGCTGCTTGTGTGCAGCTAATCAGGTTGTGGGTGGTTTGTCTGGAGGGCCGGTGGATTCGGGAGGCCGGGCCAGGGCTGCAGGGACAGGCACCGTGGAGGCTTGGGCGGCGGCTTCACTTCTTAGAGGGCGGTGGCTTCCCCTCTCCTGGTGTGTCTAGGGCCCGAGGAGCTTGGATGTGGCCAGCGGTGACGGCGGCGGCAAAGAACCGGGCCGTGTGGTGATGAGACCAGCATGGCGGCAGCGGCAGAGATTCGGGCCACGTGGTGATGGGACCAGCGTGGCAGAGGTGGCGGATAGGGCACAGTGGTGGATCACGTGGCACCACTCCCTCTCCAGGTACAGGGGGGGTCAAGGAGGGTCGGGGTGGCCGCTGTTAAGTCAGTTTAGCTGGTGGGAGTTAGATGGAGTTTGGGGGCGACCGGAGCTCTGGGTCATGCGGCTGCTCTGACCGCCATATTGGCCTCATCAGATTTAAGGATGGACATTCCAAGGATGAACATAATAAACAATATAAAACTCAGCGAATCAACACAGAGCTGGCAGATAAAACCAGGTCAGAGCCTACCATTCACCTGACACAACATCATTCCATCATGACCCAACACCTCTATGACTACAAACACCTCAACTAACAAGGGGGCAGTCAACTAGCAAGAGAACCCAAAGACATTGTACTGAATGGAACTCACAACCCGGGATCTGCCACAAACCATCGCAGATGGACACAATGGGGCTGATTTACTAAAACTGGAGTGTGCAAAATCTGGGGCAGCTGTGCATGGGAGCCAATCAGGTTCTGACTTCAGCTTGTTCAATGAAGCTTTGACAAAAAACCTGGAAGCTGATTGGTTCCTATGCAGAGCTGCACCAGACTTTGCACTCTCCAGTGTCTCATTGTAATCATAGGCTGTGTCCATAATGACCACCCATCCCCCCTTATCAGCTGGCTTCAATGGCTTCTCACCTTGCTGCTAATGATGGCAATGCACCTTTCTCCTCAATGGTCCCATTATTAGGATATGACCCCAGAGTTCCTGATTATAGACTGTCATACGTCACCATCTTTATCATCCAAATGAAGAAACATTTCTGCTGCTGCATATGTAGTGGGTGGTGGAAACTTCCATTTTATCTGTAAACCTCAGACAGACCTACTCAGTGGTGTGACTACAGATGATCCCTCAATATCACCTCTCCAAGAATAATGTCCCTTCAATCTAATATTCCTGAAACATCTATACAAGTCCTGTGCCAACAAAAACTTCTTCATGATACCTTTAGGGCTAAAGCCCAAACCTTTCCCCAGAAGGTCCATCTTACCCGATGTCAGTCCAGCTGAGGAGAAGGTGACAATTCCATCTATTTCTGTTGATGATGAATCATCTGTTGGGATGGTTGGATGAGTGGGAGATCCCTTGTTGCAGCGTTGATGTTTCCTAGCTCCCCTGTGGCCGGATCTCTGCTGTTTCCTTGATTCCGATGTACAATACGAGGTGGGTGTTGTCCCTCTATAGATCCTAATAAAGTGCCTCCAGCATAGGAGGGAAGTGATGGGTCAGAGGCTCTAGTGAGCAGTCTAGATGGACGAGGTGAGTCTTGTGTAGGTGGTGCTCCAAGAGTACGCCTGATTAGTAGACGTTTAGATGTTGGACTCCTTCAGCTGCTCGGCTGACAATGCAGACTGCAGTGTAGACTCCACCTGTGTGATCTGTACAGCCAGAGCAGCTTCTTCCTTCTGGAGAAATGAAACTGGAGAACAATGGAGCTTTTGTTTAGGACTTGTGTAAACAGACCATTGAACTCCTCCCTGTAGGCAAACAGACCATTGTCCTCCTCCTTGTAGGCAAACAAAGTTGGGGTCAGTTTACCTCCTAGCCACCTTGGAATACACTGTGCTTTCTAATATTCAGCTAAAGTTATCTTTTTTACATAGACAAGACAGTTGTTTTTTTAGGAACATCTCAGGAGGACTTTGATCTGGTGTCATTTACCCAAAAAAAACCCTTCCCCTCTTCCACTAAGAACACCCTCTCCCCCCACAGAGGACACCCTTCCTCCAGTAAAAACACCCTCTCCACTGAGAATACTCCCTTCCTCTCTTTTCCTCCTCTGATGACACCCCTCTCTCTCCTTTTCTGCACTGGGGACACCTTTCCCCCTCCCCTTCTGAGGACACTCTCTCCCTAGTGTTGTCACCCCTCCCCCACTCAAGACACTCTTTCCACTGAGATCATTCCCTCCAGATTAACACGCTGCCACCCAACCTATAGCCAGATGGTGGCCAGGCGAATAACTCGTCCCTCCGGGTGGACACCATAAGGCGTCCTTCCCGGAGAGTGTATTGCGCATGCCCGCAAGGCCACGCTGTGGTGCGGTCTGTCACCAGCCGTGTACCTCGGACACGGCCGATAACAGATATGTGCTCCTTTGCCAGTACCATGTGACCTGCTGTGACCAATCACAGCAGGTCACATGATAGTTGTATGCAATGGATGGCTTCCTTTCACGCCATCCATTGTATACAAGTGTGTCTAGCTGTGAATGGTCACAGTGATCACATGCACAAGCTGGGCCAATCACAGCCCAGCTGTGTCATGTGATTAGCTGTGGCCAAATCACAGCTAAGCACAAAAAAACCCTGAATGAATTGATTTCATTCAGGTAAATGTTTGCTTATAGCAAAGTAATTCTTTGCTATAAGCAAATTGTGTAAAAAAAATATATATATAGATCACTTCCCCAAAGTAGTACAACGTTACTATGGTAATATTATACTACTTTGGTCATAGTGAAATATGAAAAAAATCTAAAAAAAAGAAAAAAAGTGTAATAAAAAATTAAAACTAATAAAAAAAATAAAAAAAGTATAATTTTTTTTGTTCATACTGTCACCAGTCAGTGTCCCTGATCACCGCTATGCCAGTTATATGATGACACTATACTGCACTGGTGACAGTATGTAAAAAAATAAATAGTGCAAATAATTTTTTTTATTTTTTTTCATTTTTTTAAAAAATATGACAAAAAATTACAACTTCAAAAAACTTGCCACGCCTCTTATGAAATACGTCAGACTGTCTACTTTGCAAAAAGAGGTAATTTGGGGGATATCTGTACTGTCCTGACATTTGGGGGATATCTGTACTGTCCTGACATTTGGGGGATATCTGTACTGTTCTGACATTTGGGGGATATCTATACTGTCCTGACATTTGGGGGATGTCTGTACTGTCCTGACATTTGGGGGATATCTGTACTGTCCTGACATTTGGGGGATATCTGTCCTCTCCTGACATTTGGGGGATATCTGTACCGTCCTGACATTTGGGGGATATCTGTACCATCCTGACATTTGGGGGATATCTGTACCATACTGACATTTGGGGGATATCTGTACCGTCCTGACATTTGGGGGATATCTGTACCGTCCTGACATTTGGGGGATATCTGTACCGTACTGACATTTGGGGGATATCTGTCCTGTCCTGACATTTGGGGGATATCTATACCGTCCTGACATTTGGGGGGATATCTGTACTGTCCTGACATTTGGGGGGGATATCTGTACTGTCCTGACATTTGGGGGATATCTGTACCTTTCTGACATTTGGGGGATATCTGTACTGTCCTGACATTTTGGGGATATCTGTCCTGTCCTGACATTTGGGGGATATCTGTACTGTCCTGACATTTGGGGGATATCTATACCGTCCTGACATTTGGGGGATATCTGTACCGTCCTGACATTTGGGGGATATCTGTACCGTCCTGACATTTGGGGGATATCTGTACCGTCCTGACATTTGGGGGATATCTGTACCGTCCTGACATTTGGGGGATATCTGTACTGTCCTGACATTTGGGGGATATCTGTACCGTCCTGACATTTGGGGGATATCTGTACCGTCCTGACATTTGGGGGATATCTTTACTGTTCTGACATTTGGGGG
Organism: Staurois parvus; assembly: GCF_062004578.1. Classification (NCBI taxonomy): domain Eukaryota; kingdom Metazoa; phylum Chordata; class Amphibia; order Anura; family Ranidae; genus Staurois; species Staurois parvus. Next base: position 130,898 of record NW_028319617.1, on the reverse strand, counting down.
ATATCTGACCTGTCCTGACATTTGGGGGATATCTGTACTATCCTGACATTTGGGGGATATCTGTACTGTTCTGACATTTGGGGGATATCTGTACTGTCCTGACATTTGGGGGATAACTGTACTGTCCTGACATTTGGGGGATATCTGTACCGTCCTGACATTTGGGGGATATCTATACCGTCCTGACATTTGGGGGATATCTGTACCGTCCTGACATTTGGGGGATATCTGTACTGTTCTGACATTTGGGGGATATCTGTACTGTTCTGACATTCTTGGACCTCAAGAAATTAGATTGGCTGTCAGTACTTCAGGATTGATCAATTTTCAGATCTATACCATAGTTTGTGAACTCTATAACTTTCCTACAAACTAAAAAATATATCCTAATATGGGTTATTTTCACCAAAGACATGTAGCAGAATACATCTCGGCCTAAATGTATGAAGAACAATTATTTATTTGCAAACTTTTATAACAGAAACAAAGAAAATTGTGTTTTTTTCAAAATTTTCGGTCTTTTTTCGTTAATTTAGCAAAAAAAACAAAAACCGCCGCAGTGCTTAAATACCACCAAAAGAAAGCTCTAGTTGTGTGAAGAAAATGATAACATTTTAGTTTGGGTACAATGTTGTATGACCGCGCAATTGTCATTCAAAGTGTGAGAGCGCTGAAACCTGAAAATTGGCCTGGGCAGGAAGGGGGTAAAAGTGCCCGGTATGGAAATGGTTAAAAAAAAATTGTCATGGAAGGTTCCTCTCAAAATCCATACCAGTCTCGATGGGCTTGTTTTTTAATTGCTGGGAAGTGATGACAATTCTTTTGACATTCAGCTGTCGGCAGGAAACCCCATTGACACCAGGAACATGAATGAATGTCTCACTACTAAAATACCGCGTGACGTCATCATAGAACTCATGCCGGATATTAGTAACTGAGCGGGATCTTCATACTCAGATGCGGTAAGACACCTCTCAGTCCTTCGTGTTTGACATTCACTGTAGAACATTCTGTAGGTTCACATGTTTGACCGCGACCTGAACAGGGGGGTGTTCGGCCATCACTATTTGTGGTCTCAGGATTAGTAGAGTTGTCTTGGCTATTGCTGGTCTTTGTTACATTTCGGAAGTTGATTGGTCTCACCGGTCTGTTGTTCCTTGATGGGTACTTTGTATAAATCATCCTCTTTGATTCTCTTTCCTGATTGTTGAGCTCCATTTGTATCTTTGGTGTCATTATCTCTTCCCTCAGTTGAGGGTTTTCTTGGTGTAATTGTTACATTTTAGACTGAATTTCTAGGATAGATCTGTGGGGGTATTTTTAGTGTTTTTAGCTCTTCTCTCAGCTTCTCATTTACATTTTCTCACTTGTCTTTGAAGTTTTTCTTTTAATTGAACAAAGTCTCTCCCTAGTTGAGATTAAGCTTGTAATTTTTGGATCCTTAGATGCACTTTCTGAACGAACCTGCAAATCGAATCCAAGCATTCTGGTTATCAACTCATACTCCCACCAGGCATGGATTGAGCAGGTGAACTCCACATTAATACATGAAAACCTAACTTCTCCTAGGAGACTTATGGCTCTCTGGCAGAACTGGCTGGATACTCCGGTACTCACTCCCCATACTTCATTTGTCATAGGTTTTTATAGGTTTAACTTTTTTAGACCCCTAAAAATGGACCAGCCAATTGTACCCTACTAAATGGTGACTACATTGGAGGCCGATACTTGGTGTATGATCCTGTAGACACAGGCCTACTTGAACGGAGTCAGCTATCTATGTATGTACTGGAGAGAGTTACTTGCCATGTACAGGTGAATTGTTCTACGTTGCTTCTTTTTTCTCTTTTCATTTGTTTATAGAAAGTAAAAGTGACACCAGAGACAAAGCAAGTTATTGTTCTGTATGATCTGTAACATTGCCACAACTGCTTATACATGAGAATGTATGACTCCATTGTCTGGGCTGAATGTTGGATATACTGTGTGCACTTAAAAACTTAAATAATACAATTTAGTTTAATTAAAAAAAAAATATTATATATATATATATATATATATCAGTGATGGCGAACCTATGGCACGCAGAGCCATCTCAGTGGGCACGCCAGGAAGAAGAGGAAGATGAGCACACATGGACCACGCACAGTGACCGGCCATCCAGATCTCGTCCACACTGGACCCCCATCGAACTACATCTCCCACATGTCTCTGGGGCCAGGGTGGGCATGGATGAGAGGAAACGGCTCCTATGCGGATCTGGCACCAGGGGTGATGTAGCGGGGATGGGCGTGGAAGAGAGGAAGAGGCTCCCACACTGCTCCGGGCCAGGGGCGACGTGTTCAGCGTGGATGGGAATGAGCTGCTGGGTTGGAAGCTACACAGACACTGCCAGAGGTGAGATTAACTACTTGCCGACCGCAAATAGACGAATGACGGCTGTACTGCGGCCGGCCAGTTCTGGGAGGGCGTAATATGACGTCCTCCCAGAACGCGCTCTCCTGCGCGCCCCCAGGGGCGCGCACCGGGCGCAGCTGATCACGTGACGTGGTAAAAGGCCAATCACAGCGGCCTTTTACCACGTGATCAGCCGTGCCCAATGACACGCTGATCACCGGGAAATGCAAATGCCGGTTTTCGGCTGCACTTTCCTCACGGTGTCAGATCGTGAGGAAATTACTGCCGAAAACCGGCAGTTGTCAGAGCGGGGATCAGCACCAATCATCAGGGCACTGATCATCAGTGATAATCGGTGCCCAGCAGTGCCACACACAAGTTCCGCCCACCTGTGCCCAGCAATGCACCCACCTGTGCCCTCCTGTGCCGCCTACCTGTGCCCAGAAGTGCCACCTACCTGTGCCCAGTAGTGCCACCCACCAGTGCCCATCAGTGCAGCCCAGCAGTGCTGCCAGTCAGTGCCACCAGTCAATGCCCAGTGGTTGTGCCAGTCAGTGCCCAGCAGTGATGTCAGTCAGTGCCACCTATCAGTGCTCTCTATCAGTACCCATTATCAGTGTCGCCTATCAGTGCCGCATATCAGCGCCACCTATTTGTGACACCTCATTAGTGCTGCCTATCAGTACCGCCTATCCGTGCCACCTCATTAGTGCCGCCTATCAATGCCACCTATCAGTGCCCTTCAGTGCTGCCTATCAGTGCCGCCTATCAGTGCCCATCAGTGCTGCCTCATCAACGCACATCAGTGAAGGAGAAAAATTACCTGTTTGAAAAATGTTATAATCGAAACAAAGAAACTTTTTTTTTTTCAAATTTTTTTGCAGTTTTTTTGCTTATAGCACAAAAAGTAAAGTTCCCAGCAGAAACTGAATACCACCAAAAGAAAGCTCTATTTGTGAGAAAAAAATGATAAAAATTTCATATGGGTACAATCTTGCATGACCGTGCAATTGTCAATCAAAGTGCGACAGCGCTGACAGCTGAAAATTGGCCTGGTAAGGAAGGGGGTAGAAGTGTTCTGTAGGCAGGAAGGGGGTAGAAGTGTTCTGTAGGCAGGAAGGGGGTAGAAGTGTTCTGTAGGCAGGAAGGGGGTAGAAGTGTCCTGTAGGCAGGAAGGGGGTAGAAGTGCCCGGTGGGCAGGAAGGGGGTAGAAGTGTCCTGTAGGCAGGAAGGGGGTAGAAGTGTCCTGTAGGCAGGAAGGGGGTAGAAGTGCCCTGTAGGCAGGAAGGGGGTAGAAGTGCCCTGTAGGCAGGAAGGGGGTAGAAGTGCCCTGTAGGCAGGAAGGGGGTAGATGTGCCCTGTAGGCAGGAAGGGGGTAGAAGTGCCCGGTAGGCAGGAAGGGGGTAGAAGTGCCCTGTAGGCAGGAAGGGGGTAGAAGTGCCCTGTAGGCAGGAAGGGGGTAGAAGTGCCTGGTGGGCAGGAAGGGGGTAGAAGTGTCCTGTAGGCAGGAAGGGGGTAGAAGTGTCCTGTAGGCAGGAAGGGGGTAGAAGTGCCCGGTAGGCAGGAAGGGGGTAGAAGTGCCCGGTAGGCAGGGAGGGGGTAGAAGTGCCCGGTAGGCAGGAAGGGGGTAGAAGTGCCCGGTGGGCAGGAAGGGGGTAGAAGTGTCCGGTAGGCAGGAAGGGGGTAGAAGTGCCCGGTAGGCAGGAAGGGGGTAGAAGTGTCCGGTAGGCAGGAAGGGGGTAGAAGTGTCCTGTAGGCAGGAAGGGGGAAGAAGTGCTCTGTAGGCAAGTGGTTAACTGCTTGCCAACCATGCTATAGCCAAAAGATGGCTACAGCACGGTTGTCTAGTTCTGGGAGGGCGTCCCACAACGCGAACCCAGTGGCACACACCCTGCGCTGCCAGTGATCGCTGTGTCCTACGGATACAGCTGATCACGTGATAAGGTAAAAGGCCAATCACAGCAGCCTTTTACCACGTGATCAACTGTATCCAATGACACAGCTGATCACAGTGTAAATAGAGTTGCTGGTTATCGGCTGCACGCTGTCACAGATTGAAGAAAGTACTGCAGATAACCAGCAAATGTGACGGGAAATCTGCACTAATAATCAGGGCACTGATTATCTGTGCCATTCAGAAGGGCCCAGCAATGCCGCCCAGCAGTGTCATCCATCAGTGCCCAGAAGTGTCACCCATCAGTGCCCAGCGGTGTCGCCTGTCAGTGCTTCCCAGCAGTGCCACTTGTCAGTGCCGCCCATCAGTGCTGCCCATCAGTGCCACCCATCAATGATGCCCAGCAGTTCCGCCAGTCAGTGCCGTCTGTCAGTGCCTCCAGTTGGTGCTATCAGTCAGTGCCGGTTATCAGTGCCCATCATTTCCTTCATATCAGTGCATCACCAGTGCCGCCTCATCAGTGCTACCTATCTGTGCCGCCTCATTAATGCCCATCAGTGCTGCCTAGCAGTGCAGCCTCACCAACGCACATCAAAGAAGAAATATTACCTGTTTGCAAAATTTTAGAATAGAAGCAAAGGAAACCTTTTATGTTTTTAATTTTTTGCTCTTTTTTCATTTATAGTGCAAAAAATAAAACACCCAGTGGTGATTAAATACCACCAAAAAAAGCTCTATTTGTGTGAAAAAAATGCTAAAAATTGCATATGGTTACAGTGTTGCATGACCGCACAATTGTCATTGTTAAGTGCAACAGCACTGAAAGCTGAAAATTGTCCTGGGCAGGAAGGGGGTAGAAGTGCCCGGTAGGCAAGTGATTAATTCCAGTGTTGGCACTTTGAAATAAAAAAGTTGGTTTTGTGTTGCAGTTTGGGCATTCGGGCTCAAAAAGGTTCGCCATCACTGATATATATATATACAAATGATGATGTACATATGCTTTCTATATATATAACACAGGTGTCAAACACCTGTATCCGGATCCTGCCATCCAGGTTATTTCATGTGGCCCTTGCACCTCTCCTGCAGGTACCCCTTGTCTCCTCCCCCACCTTGTCTCAGGAGTCGGCAGCAGAGAGGAGAAAAGAACTCCTCTGCCAAATCCTGCACCTCTCAGTGCAGCTGCATCATCCCCTCATCTCCACCTCCCTTGGTCTCAGCATTCAGCAGACTCTGTTAATTGACTCCACTCCTCCTCTGGTCCTCCTCCAGACCCTGCACTTTCTGCTTTCCCACTCTGCCCCCAAAGGAGGTGCACAGTGATGTTAGGGAGGGTGTGGGGTTCTTGGCATCTGATGTAATGGGGGTGAGGTGCTCTGGACATCTAGTCTTACAGTTACAACTGGCCCTTTGAGGACAACCATAATGCTGACACAGTCTGCGATGATATATAAGATATATTTATTAATGATCATTAAAAATAAAAACCAACTTTAGCCCTTTTATATAGAATTCTGATTTTTATTTTTTTTTGTACAGGTGGATTGACGAATCACATTTTCGGTCATATTGGTCTTTGTGAATACAACTCAGTCACATGGGAAACCAAACATCTGGGTGTCTTAATTGACTGAAAGTTTTTATTGCAGTTCACTGGAGGAGTCACACAGGACACAAGTCATATCCGTGTTCTAAATGTCATAAGTGCTTTGTGTCCTCTTCAACACTGATCCAACCTCAGAGGACAACATGAGAAAAGTCATTTCAGTGTTCTGGAAGTGACAATTGCTTTACAGTAAAGTCCAACCCATGTATACATAAGAGGAGTCATTTCAAGTGATTTCTTGTTTGGAACGTGACAGAGATTTTACAATGGAGGCAAAACATAGCACACACCAGAAGGTTCACACTGGAGGGAAGCCATATCAGTGTTCTGAATGTGACAAAGCTTTTACATGTATGTCACATCTTATCATACACCAGAGGATTCACACTGGAGAGAAGCCATATCAGTGTTCTGAATGTGACAAAGCTTTTACACAGAAGTCACATCTTATCAGACACCAGAAGGTTCACACTGGAGAGAAGCCATATCAGTGTTCTGAATGTGACAAAGCTTTTACACAGAAGTCATATCTTATATCACACCAGAGGATCCACACTGGAGAGAAGTCATATCAGTGTTCTGAATGTGACAAAGCTTTTACACAGAAGTCACATCTTATCATACACCAGAGGATCCACACTGGAGAGAAGCCATATCAGTGTTCTGAGTGTGACAAAGCTTTTACACACAAGTCACATCTTATCATACACCAGAGGATCCACACTGGAGAGAAGTCATATCAGTGTTCTGAATGTGACAAAACTTTTACACACAAGTCACATCTTATCATACACCAGAGGATTCACACTGGAGAGAAGTCATATCAGTGTTCTGAATGTGACAAAGCTTTTTTAACCAAGAAAGAGCTTATCATACACCAGAGGGTTCACACTGGAGAGAAGTCATATCAGTGTTCTGAATGTGAAAAAGCTTTTACACAGAAGTCAAATCTTATCATACACCAGAGGAGGCACACTGGAGAGAAACCACATCAGTGTTCTGAATGTGACAAAGCTTTTTTAACTAAGAGCGAGCTTATCCTACACCAGAAGGTTCACACTGGAGAGAAGCCATATCAATGTTCTGAATGTGACAAAGCTTACACACAGAAGTCACATCTTATCACACACCAGAGGATCCACACTGGAGAGAAACCACATCAGTGTTCTGAATGTGACAAAGCTTTTACACAGAAGTCAGCTCTTATAGCACACCAGAGGGTGCACACTGGAGAGAAACCACATCAATGTTCTGAATGTGGCAAAGCTTTTACACAGAAGTCAGATCTTATAGCACACCAGAGGATCCACACTGGAGAGAAGCCATATCAATGTTCAGAATGTGACAAAGCTTTTACAGGTAATGCCGGGCTAATCTATCACCAGAGGATTCACAAGCTTGAGCTGCATAAAGGAAACTCCAGAAGAAGGGGCAATATTAAAGACGTTGCAGCTGTCCCATTGGGTTCACAGGCCCAATGTCTTCCCACAAACTAGGGAAGACATGATGCTACTTTAAAAAAAAAAAAACTTTGAACAAACAGGACTCTAATGATCGGATTCATTGGGTTTAGTGCTTATGTCCATCAGGAACACACCTAGAAGGCCTGTGAATATTTTACCTATGGACATTTTTAAAGATAAGCAGCAATGACTGAACTGTATTCCTCATCATTCTCATCTTTATCCTTTTTTATGGAGCATTGACTGAACATGTAATGCATTTTCATCATTCACTAACTGAGCTATGTTCCCATGTGTTTTCTTCATTGCCAGAATCTGACCAACCAATACATGACCAACAATGCCTCAGTACCAGAGTCTAGGATGGGGTCCAATGGCTTTAGGTTATGTTGCCCCTCCCCCCTCATATCTGCAAGGGAAAGCCTCAATTTCTCCCAATACTCCCCTGGCCTTTCAGTGAGAAGAAACATTTTCTCTGGATTGGAGATGCTTTATGCAGTGACCCCTTCATAGACGGGATGGGGAATCTAAGATAAGTAAGTTGAAATTGTGTACTGGAGTCATGGATCAGATAACCAATGACACCATTGATGTTATAAGCAGAGCTGACAGCAGAAGTGGCTCCACCATCTAGGGTGGTGTCACAGAACTGCTTGGCAGCTGACTATCTCTTGGAAGACCAAGGTGGAGTCTACAAATGGTGTCAGATGGAGAGTGTTGTACATTTATATTAGATCATGAGGATCTCAGAAGGGGATATCTACACAAGGAAAAGGAGTTCCAACAGGAACCTGGGTGGGAGGAGGTGGGATCCAATGTTTTGGGTGGGTTTAGTTGGAACCTGGTTGAGTAATATGGTGGGTTTGCTTCTTAAGCCATTAGTTGCTACCATAGATTTGATTTTGAAATGTTATATATTGCTGTATTTTCTTTCACTGCCAGAGTTTATTTTGCTTTTTTTAAAGTTAAATTCACATTTTAGGCCATATGATTAGATAAAACCCCAAACATTTCTTTTACTTTCTGAAAGCAGAGACTCTGGAGAATATAATGGTGGTAGTTGCCATTTTTTATGCCCCAGAACATTAGCACAGCTGTTTATCAAATGCATATTTCCTGTAAAAAACACTAAAGATAATGTTAGTGCACAAAGAACACAATATATGACCCAATTTGTTTGGTGAAATATAAAATATGGGGTTGGCATCAAGTATATAGATACCAAACATGTCAAACTTTACAAATTGTGCGTACTTGTGAAATGGTGACAAACTTCAGTACAAAAAATTGTTCAAAGATGATGCTTTAAGAGCCTTTATAGGTTATCAGTTCAGATAGTTATCCGTGAACGATGGCCTCAGAATAATTGTTCTCTCTCTCGCTTGTGCAATGATATATAAAATGTGTCGTGTGATTTGTTTTGTGGGTTTTTATTTTTATAGTGTTACTTAAATTTTTTTTCAACTCTTCTTTTCACTTAACATGGCTTTTACCAGATGAGTTCATAGCTCCCCGTGATACATATTTCTGGTTACAGGTCCTCTTTAAAGAGACATCAGAACATTATTAGATCCCTAATGTCACCTCTGTACCCCAAGAAAGATGGTCAAGCACAGATCATGCCTAATCAGCTCCTTCCCAAACTATAGTGACTGGAGAATGACAGCACTGAACCCAGAAATGACATAATCTTCCACCTCCCACATCCATTCACTGAAGGGGAGATCAGAGATCAGATGTTTGATGATCTCCTCCTGCTCTCACCGCTGACACCCACTATGCCTGTGTTGGGCTTGCAGGAGGGACAGCTGAGCCCAGTATACCTGGTGGGGGAGGACTTTCAGTGCGGCTGAATCACTTCCACCAGAAAGCTGACAGTTGGCCTAACAAATGTAGACAACCCCCGGGTGCTGTAGCTATAAGGCCGTGCTGCTGCTGATGTAAACCTTACATTGGCCGGAGTGAAAGGGTTCCACTAATGTACATCTGCCAAATCTGTATCTGAGGAGACCATAGAAGCAGCATTAGAAAGAAATGTGAGCATGGCTTCAGTCAGGCGATGTCCTGGTGGTCATGGTCTTGTTCTCCTTCAGGTCCTCTCACCTTGTAGATGGTGACATGGACTTGTGTGGGAATGAGTAGGAGGGGCTCTGGGTTCTCTTGTACCCAATCAGCTTGTTGTGGATAAAAGATGAAAGTGTCTTCTGGGAATTTACAGGGATTTGGATGTTTACAGGGTCACATAAGTGGGCGGGGCTGGTATTAATGAGGGGTGTGTCATATGTTAATCAGTTTCTTAGCAAATATTATATAAATGGTATAAATAGATCCTTGAAATGTAAACAATCTATCTCTTTTCTTCTGTTGTTAAAGTGTCACATATATATGATTAATAAAGTTGAATTATAATTTCATCACACAATACCGTGGTCTGGGTTCTTCTACAACACATCCCCCCAAACATGTCCTCTTCCAGTTATAGGGGTCTGGTGGAATGGGACACCAGCTGATGGTATCTCTTAGGCCCCTTGTACATGGGGGGTTCGGCCCCTGTGGGTGCAATGCTGGCATTATAATACACCTGGTAGGCACAGGTACAGCGTCCAGCCCCACTGCCTGCAGCCTGTCAAAGTCTACACTACAGCTGGACGGGGCTCAATGCTGCACCACGTTTACCTCGTGTTTAGGGAGCTCCGTGTTCAGGGAGAAATGACCGCCATCCTGATCAGACAAAGCATAGAGCAGATGTAGGCAGGTGCAGTCTGCTTCTTCTACTGTAGGGGGCACCCAACCAGGGGGACATCCCAGCCTGGAGAGGAAGTCGGGGGACACTTGGTTTCTCTGTGGTTTCCCGGTTCCTGGAGACTGTGTGGAATGAAGGGGTCTATGGAGTCCTGGAGACATTTTACATTTTTTTGTTTACATGTTTTAAAGACCATTTATACATTAAAATTACTTAAATCCCCCAAATATTATATATATTTCTTCACAACAGCAGACACACTGGAGGATAAATTGTTAGTAGTTCTGATGTTTTATGAGTTTTATTATTTTACACAATATTAGTGCAATGATTTATGAAAGGTACAATTTCAGTTAAAAATACAGCAGATGAGAATTCAGAGAAAGCTCCACCCTCATTCATTCTCCACCAATCAAGGATCTCACTCCAGTTACCCAGTCACCGTGGGCATGATTTCCTTGATATCCATCATTGTTGGTGTCAGTGAGATAAAATAAGTTCTATTGTTGGTGTCAGTTAGATAAAACAAATGCCATTGTTGGTGTCAGTGAGAATAAAGTGTACCCCCAGCCCAGCATTGGTGGTCAGTGGTGGTACTTACCTGATCCCACCCTCCGGCTGCCTCTCTGCTGATGTCAGAATTATACTTTCACTGTAGGAAAGGAGATGCCGGCTCCCAGCAGTCGGGTATAATTGCAGTCCCTGGTGATGGAACCCAGAGAGTGTTCCGGAGTCGTCACCTCACTGCCACTTTGAAGTGTCCTGGAATCTGCCAGACATGGACATGATCATTGGAGAATGCTTTGAAACAACAACAAGGTTCAAACTATGAGACATTTCTTAGAGCTGCAGTTCCTCTGAGCTCCACCAGGTGGTGAGCGCCCTTCTACCCAGACAGGAAGTGATGTCAGGTACAGACAGGAAGTGATGTCAGGTACAGACGGGAAGTGATGTCAGGTACAGACGGGAAGTGATGACAGGTACAGATGGGAAGTGATGACAGGTACAGATGGGAAGTGATGTCAGGTATAGACGGGAAGTGATGTCAGGTATAGATGGTAAGTGATGTCAGGTACACATGAGAAGAGATGTCAGGTACACAGAGGAAGTGATGTCAGGTACATACAGGAAGTGATGTCAGGTACAGATGGAAAGTAATGTCGGGTACAGACGGGAAGTGATGTCGGGTACAGACGGGAAGTGATGTCAGGTACAGATGGTAAGTGATGTCAGGTACAGAGAGGAAGTGATGTCAGGTACATACGGGAAGTGATGTCAGGTATAGATGGTAAGTGATGTCAGGTACAGACGGGAAGTGATGTCAGGTACAGACGGGAACTGATATCAGGTACAGACGGGAAATTATGTCAGGTACAGATGGGAAGTGGTGTCAGGTACAGATGAAAAGTGATGTCGGGTACAGACGAGAAATAATGTCGGGTACAGATGGGAAATGATGTCAGGTACATACAGGAAGTGGTGTCAGGTACAGATGGGAAGTGATGTCAGTTACAGACAGGAAGTGATGTCTGGTACAGGCAGGAAGCGGTGTCAGGTACAGATGGGAAGTGGTGTCAGGTACAGATGGGAAGTGATGTCAGGTACAGACAGGAAGTGATGTCAGCTACAGATGGGAAGTGATATAGGTATAAACAGATAGTGATGTCAGGTACAGACAGGAAGTGATGTCAGGTACAGACAGGAAGCTTTGGGTGAGAGGTGATTCAGGAGGAAGTGGAGAGGAGACATTGCTTTGTCTCCCAGCAGACAGAGGGTGTCAGTAATGAGGCTCCACCTGATGCTGGCTGCTGGGAAGGTATATAATCCCCCCGTAGTTTTCATCAGTGCCTCAGTGTTCTGCCTGTGAGCCGCTTCCCTGCTGGATCCTGCGTCCTGTATCTTGTATACTTTCCCCTGATTCTGGTTTCCTGCATCCTGTTCCCCATCTCTGCTCCCCTGATTACTAGTCCTGGGTCTGCCCGGTGTATGTCAGCTTCCCTCCATTTGTACACAGTGTATTATAGTCAGGTTGTTGGGTGGGTTATTTGCTGTCACATTTATGTGTCACTTTTGCTTTGTTTATGGTCTGTGGGTGTCGGAGGGTGTCGTGTCCATTAGTAAACGAGACTTAAAGTGATTGTAAAGGCAACTTTTTTTTCTTTTAAAACAAACGTGGTACTTACTGCTGTGTGTGATGGTTTGCACAGAGCAGCCCGGATCCTTCTCTTCTCAGGTCCCCCACAGGGGCTCCCGGCCCCTCCCTCCTGTTGAGTGCCCCCACAGCAAGCAGCTTGTTATGGGAGTGATTTAGCCGGACTAAGTGTCCGATGATTATCTGTTCCTGTCCTAATTAATCATGCTAGCTCTTTAGTGCACGCATGAAGAAAGCCACACTGACACACGTTTAGTCTGTGAAAACTTCTAGTTTATTGGAATGAAAAAGTGAGTTTATATATGCAAGATAATGCAAGGGTGGTGAGCAGTGTTACTGGGCTACGTATACGCTTCTAATTGGTCATGTCCATACAAGGCAAACTTCCTTCACGGCTCGTGGGGATCTCCTCTTAGGTGTTATCTTGGAAAGGAAATATTTTTGTTCTTCCACAAAATCCTGACCATTGTACTATGCATGCTGGGCAGTATATGACATACTCCTGACTACTGCACAATATATACAGGGCAGTATATGACATGTTCCTGACCACTGCGCTGTGTACACAGAGCTGTATATGATATACTCCTGACCACTGCACTCTATACACAGGGCAGTTTATGATATACTCCTGACCACTGCACTCTATACACAGGCCTAAGATATAATCCTGACCACTGCACACAAGGCTGTATATGATATATTCATGGCCACTGTGCTCTGTACACAGGGCTGTATATGATATACTCCTGACCACTGCACTCTGTACACAGGGCTAAGATATAACACTGACCACTGCACTCTGTACACAGGGCTGTATATGATATACTCTTGACCACTGCGCTCTGTACACAGGGCTGTATATGATATACTCCTGAACATTGCACTCTGTACACAGACCTAAGATATAAACCTGACCATTGCACTCTGTACAAAGGGCTGTACATGACATGTTCCTAACCACTGCACTTTTTTTTCTGAGCCATGTATGACATGCTCCTGACCGATGACCACTTCTAAATGCTGGGCTGTATAAGACATTATCTTACCCACTGTGACATACATGACATACTACTTCTGACTACTTCACTCTGTATAGGGACTGTATATCATATACTCCTGACCACTACACTCCTCTATGTAAATCACATACTCCTGACCACTACACTCTGTACTCTGGGATGGAAATCACATACTCCTGACCACTACACTCTGTACTCTGGGATGTAAATCACATACTCCTGACCCCTACACTCTGTACTCTGGGATGGAAATCACATACTCCTGACCACTACATTCTGTACTCTGGGATGTAAATCACATACTCCTGAGCACTGCACTCTGTACTCTGGGATGTAAATCACATACTCCTGACCACTACACTCTGTACTCTGGGATGGAAATCACATACTCCTGACCACTACACTCTGTACTCTAGGATGCAAATCACATACTCCTGACCACTACACTCTGTACTATGGGAGGTAAATCACATACTCCTGACCACTGCACTCTTGGATATAAATCACATACTCCTGACCACTGCACTCTGTACTCTGGGATGGAAATCACATACTCCTGACCACTACACTCTGTACTCTGGGATGGAAATCACATACTCCTGACCACTGCACGTTGTTTGCAGGGCTGTATGAAGTAGTCTCCTGACCCCTGCACTCTGAGCCATTATTCATGGTGAACCAGAAACTGGATGACCTGTAAAGGCTTGTGAAGTGTCCCCTGTGAGAAATGTTTGGGCCCCAAAGATCCCCATCGTGGCCCCGACACACACAATTCTTTTCACTGAATAAATTCTTTATTATAGTTTTACTTCTAACAAGATTGTAATCATAGAATCAGGAAATAACAAAGGGAGGAATCCGATTGGTCAGGAAGATCCCTTGTCTGGAATGTGGGGGCGGAGTCATTATTATTGGTGTACAATACAATACACAACGTGTTCCATTATTATAACAAAGTATTGTAGAAAAGATCCCAACATGTGACATGGCTGATTGATTGCTGGTCATATTAGTTCATCTATTCTCTAAGTGGGGTGGTAACTATTGGGCCAATCCCTTTTACAAACCACACATAATATCGCCCTTCAAAGTGAAAACAGAAACGATTTCCACAAAATCAAAGAGTAGAAATATTTTCCGGTGGATCCCCTCTACCCAGACCCCATATGTAGACATAGAACAACAAGCTGTGTTCCCTCTCGTGCTGCACTCCTCCAACCACCCAAACCCACACAGAAGCCAAGTGAAATAATGAGAGGAAAGTTCCCCCCTAGTTTGGGGCGGAGTTCTCCTTCCCTCCTGTTGGGGGATGGGAGAAGGATGGACTGAAGACAGAGAGACGCTTCGGGGTCACCACTGTTCTGTAGAGCCTTGAAATGAAGGACATCAACTTCAGAAGTTCTTGTTGTCTGTGTAAAGTTCCCCGATAACCAGATCTGGGCTCTCCCGGCTTCTAGCTCTGTAACCCGCTATATCATTATCAGGAAACGCAACTCCGACACCCAAGAAGGGCTGAAGTTGTGTCCTTCATTTCCAGGATCTACTGACCACTCTGCACCCTGACATTTACTGCACTTCATCCATGTCTTTGGGGGCCTCTCATCTCCTTATCAACTGTTTCTTCCATGATGAAGATCAGCCATGGAGTATATCTGAGGTGTATATCAGGGTGTGCTTCTTCCCCACATGAGAGCTGGGATGTCCAGTAACATTCATCTAGAAGACATTTCCCGCACTCAAGGCACTAATACACCTCCAGGGTTGTGTGGGACCCCTGATGTACAGGAAGACAGGACTTCAGTGAGGAACATTTCCCTCACTCAGGACAGGAAAGTGGCTTCTCTCTGTATGAGATCTCTGATGTCTGTAAAGATCAGACTTTTGTGAAAAACATTTCCCGCACTCAGAACAGGAATACGGCTTCTCACCTGTGTGAGATCTTTGATGTGTGTAAAGATTGAACTTCCGTGAAAAACATTTCCCACACTCAGGACAAGAATAAGGTTTCTCCCCCGTGTGACATCTCTGATGTGTGTAAAGACTGGACTTCTGTGAAAAACATTTCCCGCACTCAGGACAGGAAAATGGCTTCTCCCCTGTGTGACATCTTTGATGTTTGCAAAGATATGACTTCTCTGAAAAACATTTCCCGCACTCAGGACAGGAATACGGTTTCTCCCCCATGTGCAATCTCTGATGTGTGCAAAGATGGGACTTCTGTGAAAAACATTTCCCGCACTCAGGACAGGAATACGGCTTCTCCCCCGTGTGAGACCTCTGATGTATGGAAAGATGGGACTTACATGAAAAACATTTCCCGCACTCAGGACAGGAAATCAGCTTCTCCCCTGTGTGAGATATTTTATGCACATTAAGATGGAATTTAAAACGGAAACATTTCCCGCACTCAGGACAGGAATACGGCTTTTCCTCTGTGTGAGACATTTTATGCCTATTAACAAGGAATTTTGAATGGAAACATTTCCCACACTCAGTACAGGAGAAGCTTTTCCCTGTTGGAAGGCTGGCCCGGTCCCGCACAGTCTGAGGTTCCTCAGGATACGAGGAATCCGATGGTCCATCTACACTGGGTGGTGCCGGATGGACATTGGAGGGAGCCGGGTTTTCTCCTGGACTATACTGTGTGATGTCCTCATCTTCTACTTTCCAGTCTGGAGACAAAGTGAGACAATCCTCGGAGGTTTTCCTCATATCCCGGCCATGGACTAAAATACAAAGACAAAGAGGATTACTAGACAGGAGCTGATTGGTTCCCCCAAACCAGGACTCCGCCCACATCAGGCAGCTTGGTCTCTGAGGAGCTTACAATTCCACCCTCAAGGGAACTAGGAAATGGCTCCTCTGATCTCCTACCAGGTCACTTCTTTATTCATGGACCTTAGTCAGAGAGTGAGGAAACAACCAGAACTGTCTTTTATAGGAGGGACAGTGATGAGGGGATTATAGGACGAGGGTCCCCACCCCCTCTATCAGGGGTCAGGAGTATGTAATGTATAACATAGAGTATATAGTGCAGGGGTCAGGAGTATATAATGTACAACATAGAGTACATAGTGCAGGAGTCAGGAGTATGTCATGTACAACATAGAGTATATAGTGCAGGGGTCAGGAGTATATAATGTACAACATAGAGTACATAGTGCAGGAGTCAGGAGTATGTCATGTACAACATAGAGTACATAGTGCATGGGTCAGGAGTATGTAATGTACAACATAGGGTATATAGTGCAGGGGTCAGGAGTATGTAATGTACAACAGAGTACATAGTGCAGGAGTATGTCATGTACAACATAGAGTACATAGTGCAGGGGTCAGGAGGATGTAATGTACATAAGAGTATATAGTGCAGTGGTCAGGAGGATGTAATGTACAACAGAGTATATAGTGCAGTGGTCAGGAGGATGTAATGTACAACAGAGTATATGATGCAGTGGTCAGGAGGATGTAATGTACAACATAGAGTACATAGTGCAGGGGTCAGGAGTATGTAATGTAAAACATAGAGTATATAGTGCAGGGGTCAGGAGTATGTAATGTACAATAGAGAGTATATAGTGCAGGGGCCAGGAGTATGTAATGTACAATAGAGAGTATATAGTGCAGGGGGCAGGAGTATGTAATGTACAACATAGAGTATATAGTGCAGTGGTCAGGAGTATGTAATGTACAACATAGAGTATATAGTGCAGGGGTCAGGAGGATGTAATTTACAACATAGAGTATATAGTGCAGGGGTCAGGAGTATGTAATGTACAACATGGAGTATATAGTGCAAGGGTCAGGAGTATGTAATGTACAACATAGAGTATATAGTGCAGGGGTCAGGAGTATGTAATGTACAACATAGAGTATATAGTGCAGGGGTCAGGACTATGTAATGTACAACATAGAGTATATAGTGCAGGGGTCAGGAGTATGTAATGTACAACATAGAGTATATAGTGCAGGGGTCAGGACTATGTAATGTACAACATAGAGTATATAGTGCAGGGGTCAGGAGTATGTAATGTACAACATAGAGTATATAGTGCAGGGGTCAGGACTCTAACATACAACAAATGTATAGTATAGAGGTCAGTACTATGTAATGTGCAATATGAATGTAGAACCCCTCTGACACCCCAAAGGCAGGATGGCACCTCCAAAGGTCAGGGGTGCTCACCCCAGGGCCAAGTCCATGGGTAAAATACGGGAACTGAGAAAGGATATTGGGCACCAATCACTTTTGTCTTTTTAAAGTTTTATTTAGAAGGGTTAGGGGGGGTGAGGGTTAGGGGACCCAGATACCATGACAGACCACTGACAGACTCTGCAGATCAATGTCCAGCCTCACAGTGTCAGAACCTTTAAGTCGACTGAATGACTCTGTAAGCTTGTTCCCAAATGTCAGTGCGTCCTCCAAGTGAGACCCGGGTCCTTCTGAGAGACCAGCCTTCTTCATGGCTCTCTCCTCCCCTGGGTCTCCTCCTTGGCACAGCTTCCTCCAGACCAGACAGGACAGCTTCAGGACCACTTCACACATTAGGTCCCAAAACAGGCTATTGGGCCTAACAGCAGAGCGCCATCCAGCAGCACCTCCCTAGACCTCAGCCCATGGAAAGAGCACATGGCCTGTCCCTAATATTTATTTCCTTCCCCAGCATGCTCCAGGGGCATAAACCTCCTACTGGATTGGCTGAAGAAAATATAAACATTAACTTAACCCATATTAAACACAAAGAAAACATTTATTATATTGCAGCTTACCGATTCTGAGATGTGATGGCTGCGTTAGTTTTCTTCTATATATTCATCTGGTGATCTAGCCAGTAAATCTGTTTTATAAAAACTCTACAGCAGAATGTATCAGTTCCAGGGATGAGGCAGACCACTTACCACTGACAGGGGGCTTACAATGATCAGCTTTTATTCATTCATGTGAAACTTTTATCCCAAAAGGAAAAAAAAACTGTTTGATGTAACTGATTATGAAGTGTGATCTGGAGTTTGGCTTCAATTAGTTACTGTTTTTATATCTGCTAATACATCTAACACTCCCCTCCCCCCAGACTGACCATGCTGCTGTCTCCACGGTGGGGGCACTCTAATACAGAAGGTGTGTTACTGGCCAGATCACCAGGAGAAAACAGGGAAAAAAGCCAAAGAAAAGGAATGCAGCCGCCACATCCAATGATTGGTAAGCTGCAATATGGGACATTTGTGGTCTAATATCCCTTTAGTTTGGTTGGTGAAATCTCATCCTATGTCCAGTGATAGCAGTGACATCTACTGGCCACAGTGAGACATCACAAGACAACCTAAACTTAGGGAGAAACCAAGTGAAGAACTATACAATCAGCCTGAGCCAAGTACAGCCCAGCCACAAACTAAACCCACATAGTAGCCTCTATTCAGGACAAGGGGCCACACTAATAAATAGTGTAAGGATCACATCAAATTGGTGTTTAGTAATCAGAGATCACTTACAGTGGTTGTAACCCTCAGACATGGAATATGAACAAACATATCCCTCTACAGTGTGTACTTGTCTCAGTCCAGAGCACAAAGTGTCATTTCTGTCTGCTGTCTCCTTCCTATACAATCAGCATGAGTCACTTCTGACAAGTCTTCCTGACACCAAGAGAAAAAGTATGATAAGGGAGGAACTCCAGCTCACAGCCTGTGATTGACAGCCTCAGCTATGTTCCTGTGTGAAGGGGGTGTGTCCCTTCCCTCCAATCATCTCTCAGAGCTCACTTTACTGAGCTCTGCAGAATGTGACCAGCTCTCTCCTCCTTTTTTTCTGACTTCTCAGACAAGCTGTATAAATTCTGGACTTTGAACAGATGTAGAGAAGAGAGGGCTGAAGATAAAAAGGTACAACGTATGTAGGAGGATTTGTTTCATCTCTGTGTATCACCTGAGGCCAGTCACTTCACTGGATATATGGAAAGTTTATAACCACACTGCTGCCTCCCATCTCCTGAGACTGCACTCAGTGACTTGGGTCTGAGACACTACAGACATATCCCTCCACCCGGCACAGCCAGCAGACTACAGAGCAAGGAACCCTGGGAGAATTGTTCTGTCAGAGATCTTGGACATGTCTATGTCCACAGACATTTATGGTGAAAATGAACATTTTGCTGCCAGCTGAACCCCAGAACCTCCATAAATCCAGTCTAGATACATAAATTGTGTCTGCAGCACAGAGAAGGAAGATTATCCGAGAGAAATCCAGGAATACAGGACGGGGAACACAGCTCAGGAAAGTGACCAGGGGATTACAGGCTGATATCACCCAGTCCCCGCCCTACTCTGGACCAATCAGTGAGCAGTATGGGTGGAGGAATGGATTTAGTGTTCATGACCCACCTGTGCTGATCTCTGTAGGAGTGTCCTCCTCTATAAATGTCCCCGTTATTCCATCCTCCTCCATAGACTGCTGATCATCCCTCACATACGCCTCTTCTTCTTCTGCTTTCACCTCAACTTTTATATACATCAGATCTTCACCCTAAACCAAGAGAATGAGAGAAAATGTCATCTGTAAAACATGAGCTTCAATATCGTGGCATCACATAAAAAATCCACACATTGTGTCCACAAGTCCATGTTCTAGAAGCTCCGTCCCTCTAAAGTGTCTTCTTATTGGTGATGGGAAGGGTGGGGGGTGATGTGTCCTTCTAAATACTCCCACTCCTCCATGGAGAAATAGACAGTGACACCCTGACACCTTATAGGAACCTGACACACACAATGATACAGTCACCATCCAGACACATCCCTTGTCTGTTACTGGAGAATGTCCCAGAATTCCCGGCACCGCTCACCTCTCCTGTCAGCAGCTCCATCATCTTCTTGGTGACTTCTAGAATCTTCTGCATGTTGTGTCTCTCAGGGTTTAGGGAGTCACATGGAGGCACTGTGATGGTCATATGATCACCTGACTTCAGAAGAGGAAATCTCTGTATTGAGGAACCAATAGGAATATCATGTTAGACTCCCAGAATCCTCCTCACCTCTCCGGTCAGGTCTGTGTTTTATTAATAGAGATAAGAGTGATGTCATGTGACCTCCCAGAATCCTCCTCACCTCTCCGGTCAGGTCTGTGTTTTATTAATAGAGATAAGAGTGATGTCATGTGACCTCCCAGAATCCTCCTCACCTCTCCGGTCAGGTCTGTGTTTTATTAATAGAGATAAGAGTGATGTCATGTGACCTCCCAGAATCCTCCTCACCTCTCTGGTCAGGTCTATGTTTTATTAATAAAGATAAGAGTGATGTCATGTGACCTCCCAGAATCCTCCTCACCTCTCCGGTCAGCAGGTAGATGATCTCCAGGGTGAGGTTTAGTATCTTCTCAGTCATGTGACTCCGGTCCTCCTCCATCCTCATTGGTGCCATCATGTGATCTATACAGGTCTCCTTGTAGACGGATAACTTTGGGAAATGAAAGTAAGAATGATTTGGATGGTATTGGTCACACAATAATAGGATGTGGATGTGAGGGGGGAATAGGAGGGTTGCTGGACATTTAAGAACTACTCCCCCCATGGGAAGATGCTTATTTGGGACTGTTTAGTATTTGCTACATTTTGGAGGTCACGGGACCCTCTTGACCTGCAGGATCAGAAATCCCCTTTAATCTGTTGGGTTTGTTTGGTCTCTGAACTGGTTTTGATGAGTTTTAGATCTGCAGACAAGGAATGATAAATCTGATCCTTCCTATGACTTGTTTGCTCTGAGGCAGTGCTGTGAGGTCAATGTCGGCTCATCATGATGTCCAGGAAGGGGAACTTGCTGACTATTGGCTGAAGTTGCTGGATAATCAGGACAATTGGCAGAACTCCGGCTGCAAGGCTCCAATCTCTGGCAGCCTGCTGACTGACAGGAGTGATGTCACTGTCACTCTCTGCAGTAAGAGAAGGGATTGGATGGGATAGCAGGAAGATGGTGCTGGTGGAGTAGAGAGCTGTGGGGGAGGAGTCTGTTCTCTTCCCTCCAATGACAGCGCAGCGTAGGTAGGAGGATGGCAGGGGGGAGGATCTTGTTTTTTTTTATTGCCAAGTATACTGTAGTACACAGGACATTGTACAGAGTGGTGGTGGGTTCCTGGGGCTCTGAATTCCAGCACCGGGCACTGCCAGAGCCTGTGTCATGGGAGGTATTGGAGTGTCTCCTGAAGATGTTCAGCACTGACCCCTGACTACCTTTTAGTTGATAATTCACCAACAGACCTCCTCTAAGAACGAGTTCCCACCAAGGGGTGAAAGTCTTCCCTTCTTCATTCCACTTGGTATCTTGGAAAATGTTATTTGACCAGTGAGATAAGAAGGTGAAGGTTTCTTTCCTTTCCTGCTAGGAGTTTTGTAAGGAGGTCTGGAAAGTAAGTGCAGGTGGGAGGACAATCAGAGACCAAGAGCCCCCCTCCCTACCTCAGAGTCCCCCTGAGCCCAACAACCTTCTCTTCCCTCAGAGACATGCTACCTACCAACTCCATCCACCCAAATTTCATCATCTACTCTACACCCTCAGGTGTCCCAAAGTCTCTCATCCTCAGTACCCCCTTGGAGGCCCCTCAACTCCCCTTCATCCCTCACACCCCTCATTTTTTTCCTCTAACACCAATGATGGAATATATTCTTCATGGCAGGCTGGGGAATGTTTTCTTCCTGGTAGAGAAGAAAAATCAGTCCGGCCGCACATCTGATAAAATCACCTTTATTTGGACATATTCAAACCAGACCCTCCACAATGTACAAAAGAGGGAACATAGCACTTCAGCGGTGATTACTCTTCATTCATTTGGAATGTATTCTTCCTCCTGAGCAGCAATGTAAGGGGCTCTATGCTCCATACTCCTGACCCCGGCACTCCATCATTGTGTTGGCTGCATAGTGTAATGATTGCCCATTGGCTGCCTGTGTAGTGTCATCATTGCCCTTTGTAGGCCATGTATGGTCAGGATGGTCCTTGTCTTGTCTATTTATTGTCAGTGCTGTTTGTTTAGAGGACCATATTACTAGAATTTATCTCCACAATGAGGAGAATGTTCCGGCCCCGGAAGTGGGGGAATGTTCTGCCCCTGAAGGGGTTCATCTGGGTTCCCACACTATATATGTGTGTATCATCATCTGCTGGAGATAAAAGATGTCACAGTGACTATGGAGGAAGAGGACGGACGTGACTATGGAGGAAGAGGACGGACATGACTATGGAGGAAGAGGACGGACGTGACTATGGAGGAAGAGGACGGACGTGACTATGGAGGAAGAGGACGGACGTGACTATGGAGGAACAGGACGGACGTGACTATGGAGGAAGAGGACAGACATAATGGGAGGGGATTACTGGGTGTAAATATGAAATAACATCTTATTACCGCCTCTGCTGCCACTTCCACCAACGTCTCCTCTTATTTCTGCAACATGTAACTTCCTGTCTTTATTGCAGATCACTTCCTGTCTGTACCTGACATCACTTCCTGTCTGTACCTGACATCATTTCCTGTCTGTATTCCATATAGACTTCCTGTCTGGGTTTAAGTGAGATCACCACCTTGTGGAGTTCAGTAGAACTGCAGCCCCCCAAAATGTCTCATAATAACAATTCCTGTATAATATATACCTTACAGGTCTACCACAGAAGATCAGAAGAACAGAAGAAAAAATAAATCTAGTTCATTTGCAGCCAACTGTTTAATAAAGATATTTTATTACATAAATAAAAGTCTTAAAGACACGGAATACAAGTTAGAAAAAAAGGTAAAGGTGAAACAGATCCCTCCGAAATGTATCTTTTTGTTGAAGAAAATGCAAAACTACATCCTAAAGTATAAAAATATACTGTATATCAATCCACTGATAATGAAGATGTTAGACATAAATGACAAGGATGTAATGGTCACAGAGGAATGGTGGTGGAGATCTCTCAAAGTAAGAACACTTCCTTGAATGGTTCTATAAATAAAGAATGAATCCTGGAGGGAATAAAGCTGTAAAGCAATAAATAATATATAAACTGGGCCATCCACTTCATCCATAAAGACATTGTGATTGAAGATCTTCTAGATCACATAGAAGGAGGACTCATCCATGATTTCATACATTTGTTTGGAAGGATAGAACAATCCTCAGAAGGGAACATGTAGGATGACAGGAAAGGCTCCTGACTGGTGAGATCTTCCAAACATAATGATGACATCCATGAACTGGAGCGAGCTCGTTGGGGTGATAAAGCCAATCTGGAAACACTGTGTAGACGTTCTCCAAGAACTCAGCACACTCCAGGTGTGGAGAAAGTCTCCAGGTGGGTTTAACCTGTCATTTATCATAGGTAGACATGTCCACACATGGACTTCCACAGGGACCCCCAGACTACATATAGAACTTGTACAGTGTCCCCGGGTCTCCAGGTGGGTTTAGCCTGTCATTTATCATAGGTAGAAATGTCCACACATGGACTTCCACAGGGACCCCTGAGACTACATATAGAACCTGTGTCCCCAGGTCTCCAGGTGGATTTAGTCTGTAATTAATAATGCACAAATGTCCATATATATGGATTTCTACAGGGACCACTGATACCATCTATGCATGGCTTGGATAGCACCCAGATTACTAGGAGCCCATAAAGCAGATGACCATAAAAATATATAAAAGTCCATTCACTGTCATGGAGCTTCAGATCAAAGGACCTTTGATCCAGGTAAGAACCAAAGTGTATCCATCATGGAGAGGTATAGAGAGCACCATCATAGGATCAGATGGGAAAAGACTGACATGTGACTGGTTTGGTTGGTATCCCAAAAGGACAAACAAACTGGAACATGGGAGCCAATAAACACCAGACACTAGTGCCCAAAGAGTGTACTTTACATTAAACATACAAAACACCCCAAAGCCACCCAATATCAACACAAATACAGAGGTACCATTCTCCATATTCTGGATAGTCAAATCCAAAAGTGTAATGGTCCTAGCATGGTAGGTATATGTGGATTTCAAATTGAACTCATTTTATCCCAATAAATCTACAAACCTCTCATCTTCCTGAGGTTCACCATGCCAGAGAATGAGGACGTCATCGATGTACCTGAACCAACCTGCAATGTTGCTCAGGTACCCTGACAAGGCCTCATCCCCAAGCACTGACTTCTCCCATTCTTCAACATAAAGGTTAGTGTAGGCCGGTACACATATTATTCCCCATTGTAGTGCCTTGTGCTTGGCAATAACATTTATATCCAACATGAATGGATTATTTTCCAACAAAAACTTGAGTAACCCGAGAACAAAATGTCTATGTGCAAACATGATTCTAGGTCTGCTGTTGAGTGATTTTCTATAACATTTAAATCCTTCTTATGAGGGATAGAGGAATATGTCATGGTCCCCCCTCGCTCTCCCTCATCTTCCTCCCCCCTCCTGTCATGGCTTTCCCCTCACTCCCTTTCATCCTCCCCCTCCCTTCCCCTTACAGGTTCCAAGGTCTGGCACAAGCCTACATCAAAGGCTGTGCAGGATGTCAAGAACCGCCCCCTGTGGTGTGGTTAGCACCTCTCCCTGGTGATGCCACAGAGGAGTCTGACACCCCGCTGTGCCTGCATGTGGATTCTTCACGTGCAGGCCACCAGATTGTCTCTGCATGCCCCCCTCCTTGTCCTGGTGGGTGCAGCGTGGACCCGAGGCTTCCCGTGCTCTGCGCCCACCAGAGACAAAGGCCGTGCTCCCTGGGCATGGCCGGAGTGAGGGTAGCTCGCCCCCCTCCTTGTCCTGGTGGGTGCAGCGTGGACCCGAGGCTTCCCGTGCTCTGCGCCCACCAGAGACAAAGGCCGTGCTCCCTGGGCATGGCCGGAGTGAGGGTAGCTCGCCTCGTTGCCCCGGCAACCCGGCATAGGGCTGGCCTTTGCTGGGGCAACCAGGAAGTGTCCTGCTCTGGGATAAGAGAACAGGAGCAGGACCCAGGTGGTTGTTGGTCCCCTGCTCAGAGAGAGAACAGCTGTGTGAGGTCTGAGCCAAGGCCAGACCACACAGCCCAAACCCCACTGCGTGCTCTGCTGATCGTTGTGTCCCTGGGGGTTACCCCTGCATGCTGTCACTGTGTGCCTAGAAGTTACCCCTGCCTGCTGCTGCTGAGTGCCTGAGGAGTTACCCCTGTCTGCTGCTGCTGTGTGCCTGAGGAGTTACCCTGTCTGCTGCTGCTGTGTGCCTGGGGAGTTACCCCTGCCTGCTGCTGCTGAGTGCCTGAGGAGTTACCCCTGCCTGCTGCTGCTGAGTGCCTGAGGAGTTACCCCTGCCTGCTGCTGCTGAGTGCCTGAGGAGTTACCCCTGCCTGCTGCCACTGTGTGCCTGAGGAGTTACCCCTGCCTGCTGCCACTGTGTGCCTGAGGAGTTACCCCTGCCTGCTGCTGCTGTGTGCCTGAGGAGTTACCCCTGTCTGCTGCTGCTGTGTGCCTGAGGAGTTACCCCTGCCTGCTGCTGCTGTGTGCCTGAGGAGTTACCCCTGTCTGCTGCTGCTGAGTGCCTGAGGAGTTACCCCTGCCTGCTGCTGCTGTGTGCCTGAGGAGTTACCCCTGTCTGCTGCTGCTGAGTGCCTGAGGAGTTACCCCTGTCTGCTGCTGCTGAGTGCCTGAGGAGTTACCCCTGCCTGCTGCTGCTGTGTGCCTGAGGAGTTACCCCTGTCTGCTGCTGCTGAGTGCCTGAGGAGTTACCATGTCTGCTGCTGCTGAGTGCCTGAGGAGTTACCCCTGCCTGCTGCCACTGTGTGCCTGAGGAGTTACCCCTGCCTGCTGCCACTGTGTGCCTGAGGAGTTACCCCTGCCTGCTGCTGCTGTGTGCCTGAGGAGTTACCCCTGTCTGCTGCTGCTGTGTGCCTGAGGAGTTACCCTGTCTGCTGCTGCTGAGTGCCTGAGGAGTTACCCCTGTCTGCTGCCACTGTGTGCCTGAGGAGTTACCCCTGTCTGCTGCTGCTGTGTGCCTGAGGAGTTACCCCTGTCTGCTGCTGCTGAGTGCCTGAGGAGTTACCCCTGTCTGCTGCTGCTGAGTGCCTGAGGAGTTACCCCTGCCTGCTGCCACTGTGTGCCTGAGGAGTTACCCCTGCCTGCTGCCACTGTGTGCCTGAGGAGTTACCCCTGCCTGCTGACCGCTGTGTCTCTGGGGAGTTACTCCTGCCTGCTTTGCTGATCGCTGTGTGCCCAGGAAGTTACCCCTGCCTGCTGACCTCTGTGCCTGAGAAGTTACCCCTGCCTGCTGACTGCTATGCCTGAGAAGTTACCCCTGCCTGCTGACCACTGTGTCTCTATGAAGGCACCCCTGCCTGCTGCCGCTGTGTACCTGAGGAGTTACCCCTGCCTAAAACCGTGAGTGTTCATATTTCCCCCGCCTGGACTGCCCCATTGAATCTCTATATTGCCCTGTCTGGACTGCCCCATTGAATGCTGATATTTTCCTTGCCTGGACTGCCCCATTGAATCTCCATATTGCTTTTGTCTGGACTGCCCCATTGAATGCCCATTTTTTCCCTGCCTGGACTGCCCCATTGAATGCCCTATTCTCCCTGCCTGGACTGCCTCATTGAATCTCCCTATTGCCCTTGTCTGGACTGCCCCATTGAATGCCCACATTCTACCTGCCTGGACTACTACCCCATTGAGCATTTGGATTATTACTTGCTCAGACTGTCCTATTGCATGCCTGGATTATCATAGCTACCTGGACTGCCCAACTGATTGCTCGGGCCCTCGCTACCCAAATCACCCTATCGTGGGCCGGATTATTGCTGTTCTGACTCCTCCCCTTCTTCTCCCCTTTTTTGGATACCCCGATGCTACCTTATTACCTTGAGTGTCTTTCAATAATACTTTGTGTGTTTATCATCCTCCGTGTGCGTTCTGTCCTGCCTACGCTTCCATCACAGGATATAATGCCTCTACATCTAATGTAAGATGACATCATCAGGTACTGACACATCATTTACAACTTTAGGAGGTGCAAAGTGTCTCTCACATAGGAGGGTAAAGCCACCACAAAAGGTTGTAGCAATTCATCAATATACTCATTGACTTTCTTGTGAGGAACCCCCTCCCTGAGATAATAGTTCTTCCAGGAAGGGGTCAACCACTGATTTATGGACTTTTGGAAGTCTATTAAAAATGGTATCTGGATTTAATACCTTAAAGAAGGTTGTGGTCTTTTTATCAATGTTACCCTTCTCAGAAGCTTCCTCAGTCACACCAGAGAGGACCTTCTGACCATTCTCCAGGTTGATGGTTGTTATCTTAGTGTACCTTTCCTTATGTTTTATGATCTGTTGACACATCAACACATATCTTTGTTGCTCCATGATGACCAGGTTTCCCCCTTGTCAGTAGGCATGATCACAATGTCATGACAGTTCATAAGCTGTTCCAAAGCAACACGTTCTTCACCCATAGGATCATCATAGGCCATCTTCCCAAAATTCACCGTTTTTACTTCTCTGGTAACTGCAGCCACAAAACACTGAACTCCAGCTACTGCCGACAAGAAGGGAAAGAGAAGATTTAACACGTAAACCCTGATCATCGGATCTCATTTTATGATAACAGATCAATGATCTCTTATCAAAGTTGGGACCGTTTCTCCAACCGATTAAACACTCTGGGAATCCCCAGCTATATCTAACATTCTGCTTTCTCATTTGTTCAAGTAATGGTTTCAATATTCTCCTTCTTATTAAAGTTTCCACTGCTAGGTCAGCAAAGATCTGCAAATGTATATCTCCATATTTTATTGCTGCCCTTCCTTTTATCTCCTTCCAAAGCTCCTCTTTATCCCGGTAATAATGGAATTGTACAATCACATCTCTCAAATGTTCTCTGCTACCTTCTTGCCATAATCTTCCGATTCTATATACTTTATCAGTTTTAAGTGGCTCTGTTGCAGGTCTGTCCATTACTATTACAAGCATTTTCCCTGTTGTTTCCATTACATTTTCTCCTTGGGAAGTCTCTGGGAAACCTCAAATCCTTAAATTGCATCTTCTTTCCCTGTTCTCCTGATTTTGCAGTTTATATAGCAGATTCCTCTGTTCTTTTCTCATTTCCGTCATCTGTCTCTATAGGTTTATTATGGCTTGGGCATGTTTATCCAATTCTTCCTCCGTCTCTTCTACCCTCTTCAATACCTGCCCCAAATCTTTGTGCTGATTTACCATCTCCAGTTTTATTGACTTTTCTAACCCTTTAAACATTTCTGCAATTTCTGTTTTAGTGGGTAATTGAGAGTTCTTTTTTTGTACTTCTATGTTCTCCAAATCCTGTTTTTCCTGTATCTCCTTCCTCTATATCCTGACTAACGTTGGTCATGTCCAGGACAATCTAGAACAGTGATGGCGAACCTTTTTGAGCCCAAGTGCCCAAACTGCAACACAAAACCAACTTTTTTATTTCAAAGTGCCAACACTGGAATGAATCACTTGCCTACCGGGCACTTCTACCCCCTTCCTGCCCAGGACAATTTTCAGCTTTCAGTGCTCTTGCACTTAACAAAGACAATTGTGCGGTCATGCAACACTGTAACCATATGCAATTTTTATCATTTTTTCACACAAATAGAGCTTTTTTTGGTGGTATTTAATCACCACTGGGTGTTTTATTTTTTGCACTATAAATGAAAAAAGAGCAAAAAATTAAAAACATAAAAGGTTTCCTTTGCTTCTATTCTAAAATTTTGCAAACAGGTAATATTTCTTCTTTGATGTGCGTTGGTGAGGCTGCACTGATAGGCAGCACTGATGGGCATTGATGAGGCGGCACAGATAGGTAGCACTGATGAGGCGGCACTGGTGAGCATTGAGGAGGAGGCTCTGATGATGCACTGATATGCAGGAAATGATGGGCACTGATAAGCGGCACTGACAGCACCAACTGGAGGCACTGACAGACGGCACTGACCGGCGGCACTGCTGCGCATCATTGATGGGTGGCACTGATGGGCAGCACTAATGAGGTGTCACAGATAGGTGGCACTGATAGGCGACACTGATAGACAGCACTGATAGGTGGCACTGACTGACATCACTGCTGGGAACTGACTGGCACAACCGCTGGGCACTGACTGGTGGCACTGACTGGCAGCACTGCTGGGCTGCACTGATGGGCACTGGTGGGCACAGGTGGGCGCATTGCTGGGCACAGGTGGGTGCACTGTTGGGCACAGGTGGGTGCATTGCTGGGCACAGGTGGGCACACTGTTGGGCACAGGTGGGTGCATTGCTGGGCACAGGTGGGCGCACTGCTGGGCACACGTGGGTGCATTGCTGGGCACAGGTGGGCGCACTGCTGGGCATAGGTGGGCGCATTGCTGGGCACAGGTGGGCGCTCTGCTGGGCACAGGTGGGCGCATTGCTGGGCACAAGTGGGCGGAACTTGTGTGTGGCACAGGTGGGCACCGATCATCAGGGCACTGATGATCAGTGACCCTGATGATCGGTGCCGATCCCTGTTCTGACAACTGCCGGTTTTCGGCAGTACTTTCCTCACGATCTGACAGCGTGAGGAAAGTGCAGCCGAGAACCGGCATTTGCATTTCCCGGTGATCAGCGTGTCATTGGACACGGCTGATCACGTGGTAAAAGGCCGCTGTGATTGGTCTTTTACCATGTCACGTGATCAGCTGTGTCCGCAGGACACAGCGATCACGGAGATCGCCCGGTGCGCGCCCCCGGAGGTGCGCAGGAGAGCGCGTTCTCTTCCTCTTCCTCCTGGCGTGCCCACTGAGATGGCTCTGCGTGCCATAGGTTCGCCATCACTGATCTAGAGCATTCTCCAGTGCTGTTCTCCATCTCTGTTCTTCCACTTCTTCCTTGCTGTCTCTCGGGGGTCTGTTTCTCTTGTTGGGGTATATATTTTAATTGCGCTTGTCTGGGAGGCCTTTGGCCCTCCTCCTTTTATCCCTTTATTTTTCATACTGTTGACATTTTTTTCCTTTTCTCCTTTCTCTCCCCTCCTATAAACCTCTGTTAGTATCCAGTCCCCTTGTGGGTCCTATTGATTTTAGTTTATCCTCCTTCCCCCGAGGTTCTGTCCCCTGGGTGCCTCCCCCCCTCAGACTTACTTCACAGTTCCAATCAATTATAATAAGTTATTTCATTTAAATGTTCCTTTTTCATTTCATCTCAGTCACCATCCTGATCTCTTCTTCCTCCACACCAGATGATTCAGTCTTCAGATGGGTCTTCTCCTGAATGAGTGAGATGTCTGCTTCCCTGGCTGTTGGTACAGCTTCCGGGGGGGGGGGGGGCTCCCTTGGTGCCCCTACAGGGGACCCGACAGCTCCAGCCTGATGGTATCCAGGAGGGGGGGTGGTAAGGAGAGGGGAGAGAGGTCTGCCACTTCCTGCACTCCATCACACCGGCCAGCTTCTCCCAACTCCCAGGACTCCTTTACATGTGACCGCTCGGCATCCACACTGGATCTCTGCTCTCCTCCTCCTCCAGCCTCAGCCGCGCTCTCACTCTCCATCGCCGGCCAACCAGCCCAACCTGGAAGGGTCCGCACTCCTCGCTCTCCTCCACAGGGGACCACTCCTGATCCCAGGTAGGTCATGGCAGCTGCTCCTAGGGGATTTCCTCCTGTGCTATAGCAGGACATTGGAGACGCCTGGTGCTGGGAGATCTCACATTGATCTGCCGCTTGGCACCATGTTCAGGCTCCTCCTCTGCAAACTAGTTTCCTTCATTTATTGATAAAGACTATAAGACCAATGAAGTGGGTGTAAAGTGGAAGCAGTGGATGTGCAGAGAATAGGATTTGGAGCCCCGAGCTCTTTATCTCTGAATGTCTCCACATATTTGTAGTGTATTTGTGATGATTTCTGTGCACACACAATAGGACAGCGCTGTGACACATAATGCTCTTCTAGATGACAGGGAATCCTTCCCTTTGTTACAGCAGCAGTCCGCTAGAAGGTTTTTGTAGGTTTGGAGTTGTTACACATAGCGCGGGTTTTATCCATTTATAGTGATGACATCATTGCCCAAATCTGGGGGTCACCAGCCATTTCCACCCTTTACTCCCAGCTGGGGGGCTTTGTATCCATATACCAGATGTTCTACAGGACTAAATCTGCAATCAATGTTACTGCAAAATCAAAGGGGCCAAAACCCCTCCCCCGAGGAGTCATATATTTCTGTCCCCCTTGGTGGGAGTGGAGGTGACCCCTCTATAAGGATCTACAGTCCATACACACCCAGCACAAGGCCGGGGTCACACTACCAGACGCTTCTCGGGGCTGCAGTTCCTCTGAGCTCCACAAGGTGGGGATCTCACTTCTACCCAGACAGGAAGTCTCTATGGAAGACAGGAAGTGATGTCAGGTACAGACAGTAAGTGATGTCAGATACAGACAGGACATTTTAGGGGAGGTGTAAATCAGGAGGAAGCAGAGAGTCCACATTCCTGGATGTGGCAGCAGAGGAGGTAATACGTAGATGAACCCCTTCAGGGGGAGGAGTTGATGATAATATATTTGCCCCCAAAGCTGGCCTACATGGTTCAGTTTTATCGTTCAGCCAGCGGGATGACCATAAAAACTGAAGCGATTCCCCCATCCACACATTGGAGGTGGATGGGGGAATCCTCCCCGCTGCACTCTTGTATTCTGACAATGGGGGGACTCCTCCGCTCTCAGAATACACAGATCAGCACTGAAGCTATTGGCTGCAGCCGCTGGGGGAGTGGCTTTTATCCGGCAGTGGCCACACATGGATGGAAATGTGAGCGATCCCTGCTGAACCAGCTGAATTTCCATGGATCTATGGTCACCTTCAGTGACTTCCTCCCCTCCCCCTCATCTCCTTCATGATGGAAGTCATGCTGAGATCATCTCCCATTGGCTGAGCAATATTCTCATTTGTCTCTCAGCTCCTTCTTGCTATTCCTCGTCCTGCCTGTTGTTTCCTTGGATTGATTTTCTGTGTAGTGACCCCGGCTTGGTCTCTTGGATGCGCTCGTCTGTTGCTTGCCCTGACCTTTCTCCTGATTCCTGGATCTCCTCCTCATCTCTCCTCCATATCCTCTTACACAGCTTTTCTCCACACCTGCAGTGACCCTGGGGGGAGGAAACTTGGCACCAGCACGCCGCCAAATCCATCCCCACCATTAGGGGCTCTGGAGACAATTGTCTGCTATTTACACTCCGTTCCTCCGCACGTCACCTGATCACATGACAGCTTACTTCCACAGATTCCGGACAGATTTCTGGATGGTAAAGGTCAAAGGTCACTCTTCAGTTTAGGAGAGGTAGGACGCACCCAGGAACAAGGATTTGGTTTGCATGGGAGCCTCATATAGAGGACCCCTCAAATCTCCCCATCCAAATGTCCCTCCATCCAGAGTCTATATGTCCTATGACATCACACTGACCTCACAGCTCCTCCTCCCAATGTCCCTCCATCCAGAGTCAGAGAATCCTATGACATCACACTGACCTCACAGCTCCTCCTCCCATTGTCCCTCCATCCAGAGTCTTAGAATCCTATGACCTCACACTGATCTCACAGCTCCTCCCCCCATTGTCCCTCCATCCAGAATCAGAGAATCCTATGACATCACACTGACCTCACAGCTCCTCCCCCAATGTCCCTCCATCTGGCTTTTTTCTGATGCTCTTAGGATGTGGGGTCCCTTGGTATCCTCACATGTAAAGTGGGACTGTTGGTCCTGCGTTGTATGTAATGACATCAGAATGCTGCAACAAGCCTATACCCTGCGTAGTGTGGGGGTCCTGTGGGGGGAAATTATACCTCAGCCTGAAGTGGGGCTTTAATAAAATGGAGACCTGAATGGAGAGGTGAGGAGGATTCTGGGAATATCATTTGATGTGACTATTTGTGTTCAGATGTAGAGTTTTCCTCCTGTGAAGTCTGGAGATCATATGACATCACATTGCCTCCACCTCCCTCCCTGATAGAAGAGAGAAAGAAGAAGAAGATTCTAGAAGTCACCAGAGAGATCACTGAGCTGCTGACAGGAGAGGTGAGCGGTGCCGGGAATTCTGGGACATTCTCCAGTAACAGACAAGGGATGTGTCTGGATGGTGACTGTATCATTGTGTGTGTCAGGTTCCTATAAGGTGTCAGGGTGTCACTGTCTATTTCTCCATGGAGGAGTGGGAGTATTTAGAAGGACACAAGGATCTCTACAAGGACGTCATGATGGACAATCAGCCGCCCCTCACATCACCGGGTAAGAGGAGACTTTATTGTAAAGGAGAGAGCAGTACGGAGGATCCACCTAGATCCCCCATCATCTGATAAACACATAGAAACAATGGATTCAGTCAGTGTGTGTGTTTCCTACAGATGGATCCAGTCATGGGAACCCACCAGAGAGATGTCCCCGTCCTCTGTATTCCCGGGATTCCACACAGGAAGGTCACACCATCCCTCACCATCATCAGGTAGATGATGACAATTATTGGTAGTTGTGATTTATACACAGCATGTTTGTTACAATGAATGTTTTATTATATCTTTCAGAGTGGAATCCTCGGGGATGATAATATTGATGTTAAAGAAGAGTATAAAGAGGAGGATGAGGAGTATGGAGTGATGGAGGAGTTTTCAGAAGGACACAAGGATATGATGGAGCCACCTAATACCAGGAACCCACCAGAGAGATGTCCCCGTCCTCTGTATTCCCGGGATTCCACACAGGAAGGTCACACCATCCCTCACTATTACAAGGTTGGTGGGATGGGGAATCTAGAACATGGACTTGTAGAGACTATGGGCTCCAATCACAAAGCGGTATCTTCCCGTATCCCAGTATGTAGTAAGATGCTGCATTCTGTTTTTTAGTAGTGAAGCCTGCGTGTAATTTACCACGGGTGTCCATAGCAACACTTGTAAATAGCTTGTTGTTAAGGAGAGGGCAGCTGCCAGTGTCCTCAACAACCAGTAAACAAGGAGCGGACGGTCCCCAAGTTCCCCGCTGACAGCTGTAACAGGTCTGGATTTTGAGGGGAACCCCGATGCCAAAATAATAAAAATAAAGGTGTGGTTTCCCCTCCAAAATCAATACCAGACCCTTAGTGAGTGCCCACCTTCCTCCTGAACCATACCAGGCCACATATCCTCAACATGAGGTGGGTGCTTCAGGTCAGGGGCAGTCTGCCACCCCAAAAGCACCTTATCTCCATGTCGATAGGGACAAGGGTCCCTTCCCCACAACCCTGGGCAGTGGGTGGGGGGCTTATTGGAATCTGGAAGCCATATTTAACAAGGGGGCCCCCAGATCCCGGCCCCCCACAATGTGAATGAGTATAGAGCAGCGTTTTTCAACCACTGTGCCGCGGCACACTAGTGTGCCGTGAGATATTGTCTGGTGTGCCGTGGGAAAAATTCCAATTTCATCTGTAACATGTGGCTTCGGCTCACAAATAGACCAATCATTAGAATCTAATGATTCAGTGGTCGGCAAGCCGCGGCTCGCGAGCCACATGCGGCTCTTTACCCAGTCTAATGCGGCTCTTCTGTGTGCCGGGCGCCTGCTCCCCTCCCTCCTCTCGGTCGGCCGCTCCCCTGCCTCCTCTCGGTTGGCAGCCCCAAAAGTCCGCGCGGACCTTTTAATCCGGCTTGCGGATGTGGCTGTCAGGATGTGTGTAGGCGGGGCAGCGTGCCGAACGTGAGGGGAGGGGAGCTAGGCTCCTCTCACAGTCCGCCCTGAAGACCCGAACGGCGCGGGAAGACAGCGAGAGGAACGCAAAAGGTAAGTGAATTGACACGGGGGACTTGGCTTACTAGAAGGGGGGGGGGGAATAGTACTGTGGGGGATGAAATACTATATGAGGGATGAATTACTTTATGAGGGATGAAATACTATATGGGGGGATGAAATACTATATGGGGGATGAATTACTATATCAGGGATGAATTACTATATGAGGGATGAAATACTATATGGGGGGATGAAATACTATATGGGGGGATGAAATACTATATGGGGGGATGAATTACTATATGAGGGATGAAATACTATATGGGGGGATGAAATACTATATGAGGGATGAAATACTATATGGGGGATGAATTACTATATGAGGGATGAATTACTGTATGAGGGATGAAATACTATATGGGGGGATGAAATACTATATGAGGGATGAAATACTATATGAGGGGATGAAATACTATATGGGGGGATGAAATACTATATGGGGGATGAAATACTATATGAGGGATGAAATACTATATGAGGGATGAAATACTATATGAGGGATGAATTACTATATGAGGGATGAAATACTATATGGGGGGATGAAATACTATATGGGGGGATGAAATACTATATGGGGGGATGAAATACTATATGAGGGATGAATTACTATGGGGGATGAATTACTATATGGAGGATGAATTACTATATGGGGGATTAATTACTATGCTTACTATGGGGGAATATTACTATACTTACTATGGATGACACATACACATCATTCATCTACTCTTGGTCCGGCCCCCGGGTCCAATTATAAAATACTTTATTATTTCATAATAAAGTAATTATAAAATAATTTCTTTGTGTTTGATTCCTATTCAAGAGAATTACTTTATATATAGTCAATATAGGCACAGAGGTAAATTTTTTTAACATTTTCTAATGGTGGTGTGCCTCGTGATTTTTTTCATGAAAAAAGTGTGCCTTTGCACAAAAAAGGTTGAAAAACACTGGTATAGAGTACATAGTACCCCTATTCATTCACCAAAAAAAGTGTAAAAAAAACTGGAAGACATTTTTGACTAAAAAAATAAAGACAAACATCCCCCTGATGTAGTCCATCGATGATCCAATCACGATACTCGCTGTCATCGCTGACTCAAAGAAAAAACAAAGCTCCCCTCCTGCCATCTGACAGCTCCGCCGCCTCCTACTTCTAAATAAACTAAGGAAAGCTACCACCCTGTGACATCACTGGGTGGCCTTGCCCTCTTGTGGCGTCACCAATACAACATGCCCCGGTCAGTGACGTCACCAATACAACATGCCCTGGTCAGTGACATCACCAATACAACATGCCCCGGTCAGTGATGTCACCAATACAACATGCCCCGGTCAGTGACATCACCAATACAACATGCCCCGGTCAGTGAGGTCACCGAGTGGCACCGCCCCTTAGTATATTCAGTGGCGGGAGGCAGCAGAGCTGTCAGACAGAGGGGAGTCTTCATTGGGAGCGGAGCTTTTCTTTCCGAGTCAGCGGTGACAGCGAGCATCGTGATTGATGATGGATCTACACCGGGGGGGACATTTCGCTTTATTTTTTCTTTTTTGATAAAGGACTTGTCAAAAACTGCCTGCTGTCTTTTTGACAGAGTACTTTGTTGGGGTGAATAATTAGGGGTACCATGTACCCCATACTCATTCACATGGGGTGAGGGATTTCAGGGTCCCCTTGTTACATTTTGTAAGTCCTCTGCCTGCAAACCCCCACAGCCACTAGCCTGGGTTGTAGGGAAGAGTCCCTTGTCCTCATCAACATGGATAAGGTGCTCTGGGGAAGCAAAGCCCCCCCACCCCATGTGAAGGGCACGTGGCTTGGTATGTTTCAGGAGGCGGGGTCGCTTGCTCATCCCCCCCTTTCCTGACTTGCCATGCTGCATGCTCAGATAAGAGTCTGGTATGTTTTTTTTTATT
Organism: Staurois parvus; assembly: GCF_062004578.1. Classification (NCBI taxonomy): domain Eukaryota; kingdom Metazoa; phylum Chordata; class Amphibia; order Anura; family Ranidae; genus Staurois; species Staurois parvus. The sequence continues at coordinate 93,941 of NW_028319617.1, read as the reverse complement.
TTGGCAAGGGGTCCTCCTCAAAATCCATACCAGACCGGAGGGGGAACCCCACACAATTTTTTTAATATTTTGTTGCAGGTAATTCTTTTTTTTAGATTTATCGGTTGGTTAGGACGCGGCGGCCGCTCGCTCCCTAACAACCATGTTGTTTACTGGTTGTTAAGGATGCCAGCGGCCGCCCACTCTTTACCAAGCAGTACACATTTCCTGAATGCCGCATGTCTCCACCACTAATTAATGACCGCATGCATTTCATTCTTTATTTCCTTCTGTGAATGTAACGCCTGTTCATGCGGTATTTACTGAGCGTGTTCAGTGTTTGTGGTCAATACCGCAACACGGGATAGGAAATGGACAGTTTCAGGATGGCATGCGGTATTTAGGGGAAATGTACCCACATATCACATGTGATCTGCTTCTGTGAAGGGAGACAATGTGTGGATTTTGTGTGTGATGTCACAATCATAAATCTTACATTTTACAGATGATATTTTCTCTCATTTCCTTGATTTAGAGTGGAGATCCAATCGATATAGAATTTGAGGTGAAAGCAGAAGAAGAAGAGGCGTATGTGAGGGATGATCAGCAGTCTATGGAGGAGGATGGAATAACGGGGACATTTATAGAGGAGGACACTCCTACAGAGATCAGCACAGGTGGGTCATGAACACTAAATCCATTCCTCCACCCATACTGCTCACTGATTGGTCCAGAGTAGGGCGGGGACTGGGTGATATCAGCCTGTAATCCCCTGGTCACTTTCCTGAGCTGTGTTCCCCGTCCTGTATTCCTGGATTTCTCTCGGATAATCTTCCTTCTCTGTGCTGCAGACACAATTTATGTCTCTAGACTGGATTTATGGAGGTTCTGGGGTTCAGCTGGCAGAAAAATGTTCATTTTATCACAAGTGTTACTAGACCTAGGCACCTGGGGTGTGTGCTTTGAGTCTTTTACTCCATGTCTGGGTCTAGTAAGATCTCTGACAGAACAATCGTCCCAGAGTTACAAGTCACTGAGTGCAGTCTCAGGAGATGGGAGGCAGCGGTGTGGGACCTCTGCAACTTGTCTACAGTCGACATTTAAACTTCTATGGTTTGCTGAATACCAATATTATGAGTCCTGACCCCTGCACTATATACTCTATGTTGTACATTACATACTCCTGACCCCTGCACTATATACTCTATGTTGTACATTACATACTCCTGACCCCTGCACTATATACTCTATGTTGTACATTACATACTCCTGACTCCTGCACTATATACTCTATGTTGTACATTACATCCTCCTGACCCCTGCACTATATACTCTATGTTGTACATTACATACTCCTGACCCCTGCACTATATACTCCATGTTGTACATTACATCCTCCTGACCCCTGCACTATATACTCTATGTTGTACATTACATACTCCTGACCCCTGCACTATATACGTTATGTTGTACATTCCATAGTCCTGACTTCTGCTCTCCCCCCCTCCCCCCACTGCTATATATACACATAATATGGATTCTCTTTTGTTCCTCCCATTTCCTCCCAGCTGGACATTTTATATCGGATGATGTGATTGGAGCACAGACTTTTACATGGTGATAATAATGTGATAACATCCTCCAACTTTGGACCCTTAAACAGAAAGTGATAATGAGGGAGGAGTCAATACCCCAATGATGGTGGTCTTCAGGATCAGTCCAGTCTTCATCTTGGTTGTTCTCCCCCATCCTCACTCTCTGACCTCTGGTGGGGCTCAGCCCCGCTGTTCTTCATGACTAAATCATGGAGTAAATAAGGAAGTGCAGTACTTCTTGTGTTGGGAAGATGGCGATGAGTGATAGAGGGGGTGGGGACCCTCGTCCTATAATCCCCTCATCACTGTCCCTCCTATAAAAGACAGTTCTGGTTGTTTCCTCACTCTCTGACTAAGGTCCATGAATAAAGAAATGACCTGGTAGGAGATCAGAGGAGCCATTTCCTAGTTCCCTTGAGGGTGGAATTGTAAGCTCCTCAGAGACCAAGCTGCCTGATTTGGGCGGAGTCCTGGTTTGGGGGAACCAATCAGCTCCTGTCTAGTAATCTTTGTCTTTGTATTTTAGTCCATGGCCGGGAGATGAGGAAAACCTCCGAGGATTGTCTCACTTTGTCTCCAGACTGGAAAGTAGAAGATGAGGACATCACACAGTATAGTCCAGGAGAAAACCCGGCTCCCTCCAATGTCCATCCGGCACCACCCAGTGTAGATGGACCATCGGATTCCTCGCATCCTGAGGAACCTCAGACTGTGCGGGACCGGGCCGGCCTTCTAACAGGGAAGAGATTCTTCTGTCCTGAGTGCGGGAAAGGTTTCCACTATAATTCTAAACTGAATGTGCATAAACAATCTCACACGGGAGAGAAGCCATATTCCTGTCCTGAGTGTGGAAAATGTTTTTCATTTAAGTGCGATCTTTATACTCATCAGAGATCTCACACGGGGGAGAAGCCATATTCCTGTCCTGAGTGCGGGAAATGTTTTTTAAGGAAGTCCCATCTTACAAAACATCAAAAATCTCACACAGGGGAGAAGCCATATTCCTGTCCTGAGTGTGGGAAATGTTTTTCAGAGAAGTCCAGTCTTTACACACATCAGAGATCTCACACAGAGGAGAAGACATATTCCTGTCCTGAGTGTGGGAAATGTTTTTCAAGCAACTCCCATCTTTACAAACATCAGAGATCTCACACAGGGGAGAAGCCATTTTCCTGTCCTGAGTGTGGGAAATGTTTTTCAGAGAAGTCCAGTCTTTACAGACATCAGAGATCTCACATGGGGAAGAAGCCATATTCCTGTTCTGAGTGTGGGAAATGTTTTTCAGACAAGTCCCATCTTTCCAAACATCAGCGATCTCACACAGGGGAGAAGCCGTATTCCTGTCCTGAGTGTGGGAAATGTTTTACAGAGACGTCCAGTCTTTACAGACATCAGAGATCTCACACGGGGGAGAAGCCGTATTCCTGTTCTGAGTGTGGGAAATGTTTTTCAGTGAAGTGGCATCTTAACACACATCAGAGATCTCACACGGGGGAGAAGCCATATTCCTGTCCTGAGTGTGGGAAATGTTTTTCACAGAAGTCCCATCTTTACACACATCAGAGATGTCACACGGGGGAAAAGCCGTATTCCTGTCCTGAGTGCGGGAAATGTTTTTCAGACAAGTCCCATCTTTCTAAACATCAGAGATCTCACACAGGGAAGAAGCCATATTCCTGTTCTGAGTGTGGGAAATGTTTTTCAAGTAACTTCAATCTTTCCAAACATCAGAGATCTCACACGGGGGAGAAGCCACTTTCCTGTCCTGAGTGAGGGAAATGTTCCTCACTGAAGTCCTGTCTTCCTGTACATCAGGGGGTCCCACACAACCCTGGAGGTGTATTAGTGCCTTGAGTGCGGGAAATGTCTTCTAGATGAATGTTGCTGGACATCCCAGCTCTCATGTGGGGAAGAAGCACACCCTGATATACACCTCAGATATACTCCATGGCTGATCTTCATCATGGAAGAAACAGTTGATAAGGAGATGAGAGGCCCCCAAAGACATGGATGAAGTGCAGTAAATGTCGGGGTGCAGAGTGGTCAGTAGATCCTGGAAATGAAGGACACAACTTCAGCCCTTCTTGGGTGTCGGAGTTGCGTTTCCTGATAATGATATAGCGGGTTACAGAGCTAGAAGCCGGGAGAGCCCAGATCTCGTTATCGGGGAACTTTACACAGACAACAAGAACTTCTGAAGTTGATGTCCTTCATTTCAAGGCTCTACAGAACATTGGTGACCCCGAAGCGTCTCTCTGTCTTCAGTCCATCCTTCTCCCATCCCCCAACAGGAGGGAAGGAGAACTCCGCCCCAAACTAGGATGTGATTTTCATCCCAGAGTACAGAATGTAGTGGTCAGGAGTATGTGATTTCCATCCCAGAGTACAGAGTGTAGTGGTCAGGAGTATGTGATTTCCATCCCAGAGTACAGAGTGTAGTGGTCAGGAGTATGTGATTTACATCCCAGAATACAGTGTGTAGTGGTCAGGAGTATGTAATTTATTATTATTATTATTATTATTACTACGAGTTTATATAGCGCCAAAGGGTTTGCTCAGCGCTGTACAATAGAGGGGGGACAATACATGGCACAGTACAACAACAACAACAAACAACGTACGAGGGGTAAGAGGGCCCTACTCTTACGAGCTTACAATCTAGGTGGGAGGGGGTAAAGGTACAGTAGGAAGTGGCTGAGGGGAATGAGGGGTGGGAGGAAAGAGGGAGAATGGCCGTTAGGTGAGGGTGGGGTAGGCTTCCCTGAAGAGATGGGTTTTGAGGGAGCGCCTGAATGTGAGGAGGGAAGGCGACAGTCTGATGGATTGGGGCAGTGAGTTCCAGAGGATGGGGGAGGACCTGGAGAAGTCCTGCAGTCGTGTATGGGAGGAGGAGACCAGGGAGCAGGATAGAAGGAGGTCCAGTGAGGAGCGAAGGGTACGGGTAGGGTGGTACTTGGTGATCAGGTTGGTGAGGTAGTCAGGGGCAGTGTTGTGAATGGCTTTGTAGGTCAGGGTTAGGAGTTTAAATTTGATGCGTTGGGCAATCGGGAGCCAGTGGAGGGAGAGGCAGAGGGGGGTGGCAGAGGTGGAGCGGGTGGTGAGGTGGATGAGTCTGGCCGCTGAGTTCAGGATGGTCTGAAGCGGGGAGAGCCTGCACTTGGGTAGGCCGGCGAGAAGAGAATTACAGTAGTCAAGGCGTGAGATGATGAGGGAGTGTACTAGAAGTTTGGTGGTGTCTGGGGTGAGGAAGGAGCGTATCTTGGCAATGTTGCGAAGATGGAGCCTGCATGTGTTTGTGAGTGATTTGACATGAGGTTGGAAGGAGAGGTTCGAGTCAAGAATGACGCCAAGGACTTTGGCTTGCGGGGCGGGAGTGATAGTGGAGTTGTTGGTGATGATGGATAGGATAGGGGGGGGGGGGTGTTGGCAGGGGGAAAGATGAGGAGCTCGGTTTTGGAGAGGTTGAGCTTGAGGAAATGTAGCGACATCCAGTCTGAGATGTCATTTAGGAGGTGAGTGATGCGGGCGGAGATAGTGGGGGTGAGGAGAGGGGTGGAGAGGTAGATTTAGGTGTCGTCAGCGTAGAGGTGATAGTTGAAGCCGTGAGAGTGTATGAGTTTGCCCAGGGAGGAGGTGTAGATGGAGAAGATTTACATTCCCAGAGTACAGAATGTAGTGGTCAGGAGTATGTGATTTCCATCCCAGAGTACAGAGTGTAGTGGTCAGGAGTATGTGATTTCCATCCCAGAGTACAGAGTGTAGTGGTCAGGAGTATGTGATTTCCATCCCAGAGTACAGAGTGTAGTGGTCAGGAGTATGTGATTTCCATCCCAGAGTACAGAATGTAGTGGTCAGGAGTATGTGATTTCCATCCCAGAGTACAGAGTGTAATGGAAAAGTGTATATGTTAGTCTTCAAATAGACAGAGTGAAGTAGTCAGAAGTAGTATGTCATGTACAGGGCACAGTGGGTAAGATCATGTCTTATATAGCCCAGCATTTAGATTACTGTGGTCAGGAGCATGTCATGCATGGCTCAACAAAAAGAGTGCAGTGTTTAGGAACATGTCACATACAGCCCATCATACAGAGTGCAGTGTTTAGGAACATGTCACATACAGCCCATCATACAGAGTGCAGTGGTCAGGAACATGTCATATACTGCCCTGTGTATAGAGTGCAGTGGTCAGAAACATGTCATATACAGCCCTGTGTATACAGTGCAGTGGTAAGGAGTATGTCACATACAGCCCATCATACAGAGTGCAGTGGTCAGGAACATGTCATATACTGCCCTGTGTATAGACTGCAGTGGTCAGGAACATGTCATATACTGCCCTGTGTATAGAGTGCAGTGGTCAGAAACATGTCACATACAGCCCTGTGTATAGAGTGCAGTGGTCAGAAACATGTCACATACAGCCCTGTGTATAGAGTGCAGTGGTCAGAAACATGTCACATACAGCCCTGTGTATAGAGTGCAGTGGTCAGGAACATGTCATATACAGCCCTGTGTATAGAATGCAGTGATCATGAACATGTTGCATACAGTCCTGTGTATAGAGTGCAGTGGTCAGGAACATGTCATATACAGCCCAGTGTATACTGTGCAGTGCTCAGAAGTATGTCATATATAGCCCTGTAAATAGAGTGTAGTGGTCAGGATTATATCTTAGGCCTGTGTACAGAGCGCAGTGGTCAGGATTATATCTTAGGCCTGTGTACAGAGTGCAGTGGTCAGGATTATATCTTAGGCCTGTGTACAGAGTGCAGTGGTCAGGAGTATGTCATATACAGCCCTGTGTACAGAGTGCAGTGGTCAGGAGTATATCATATACAGCCCTGTGTACAGAGCGCAGTGGTCAGGATTATATCTTAGGCCTGTGTACAGAGCGCAGTGGTCAGGAATATGTCATATGCTGCCCAGCATGCATAGTACAATGGTCAGGATGTTGTGGTATACAGCCCGGTATACAGAGTACACTGGTGAGGAATATAAACCCTTGTAAGGAATGCAGGGATCCAGCGACAGCAGGGATGACCAGATCGGTGGGCTATGCCTAAGAAATGTGGAATAAGACGGAGTAGGGGGAGTGTGATTACAGGGGGTGTAAAGTCAGGAGGTTTGTTACCTCCATGCATTCTATATATGAAGGTAAATACCCTTCTCTGTGCAGCAGCTCCCCCAATACTCACCTGAGCCCCATCCTGATCCAGCAATGTGCACAAGATCCTCGGCAGTCTGTGCACTCTCCCTCCTCATTTGCTGAGACAGGAGCAGGGGCCATTGGCTCCTGCTGCTGTCAATCACAGCCAGTGAGCCAATGAGGAGAGAGGAGAGGCTCTGTGGACACACAGAGCAGCAGCTTGCTCCCAAGCCTGCTTGGATGCCCCCATAACAAGCTGCTTGCTGTGGGGGCACTCGACAGGAGAGAGGGGCCAGGAGTGCCTGTGGGGGACCCGAGAAGATTGCCTTTACAATCACTTTAAGTCTCATTTACTAATGGACACGACACCCTCTGACACCCACAGACCATAAACAAAGCAAAAGTGACAGCCAACCCAACAACCTGACTATAATACACTGTGTACAAATGGAGGGAAGCTGACATACACCGGGCAGACCCGGGACTGGGAATCGGGAGCAGAAATGGGGGAACAGGATGCAGGAAACCAGAATCATGGAAAAGTATACAAGATACAGGACGCAGGATCCAGCAGGGAAGCGGCTCACAGGCAGAACACTGAGGCACTGATGAAAACTACGGAGGGATTATATACCTTCCCAGCAGCCAGCATCAGGTGGAGCCTCATTACTGACACCTTCTGTCTGCTGGGAGACACAGCACTGTCTCCTCTCCACTTCCTCCCGACTCGCCTCTCACCCAGAGCATCCTGTCTGTACCTGACATCACTTCCTGTCTGTACCTGACATTGCTACCTGTTTGTACCTGACCACTTCCTGTCTCTACCTAACATCACTTCCTGTCTGTATCTGACATCACTTCCCATCTGTACCTGACATCACTTCCTGTCTGGGTAGAAGGGCACTCACCACCTGGTGGAGCTCAGAGGAACTGCAGCTCCAAGAAATGTCTCATAGTTTGAATCTTGTTGTTTCTAAGTGTTCTCCATTGATCATGTCCATGTCTGGCAGATTCCAGGACTCTTCAGAGTGGCAGTGAGGTGATGACTCCGGAACACTCTCTGGGTTCCATCACCAGGCACTGCAATTATACCCGACTGCTTGGAGCCATCATCTCCTTTCCTACAGTGAAAGTATAATTTTGACATCAGCAGAGAGATAGTGGGAGGGTGGGATCAAGTAAGTAAAACCACTGACCACCAAAGCTGGGCTGGGGGTACACTTTATTCTCACTGACACCAACAATTGGACTTATTTTATCTCACTGACACCAACAATGGGGCTTATTTTATCTCTGACACCAGCAATGCAGCTTATTTTATCTCACTGACAGCCAAAATGGAGCTTATTTTTTCTCACTGACACCAACAATGGGGCTTATTTTATCTCACTGACACCAACAATATTTTTTTGAATCTCACTGACACCAACAATGGAGCTTATTTTAGCTCACTGACACCAACATTTTGTTTATATCTCACTGACACCAATGATGGGGCTTATTTTATTTCACTGACACCAACAATTGGGTTTATTTTATCTCACTGACACCAACAATGGGGCTTATTTTATCTCACTGACACCAGCAATGGGGTTTATTTTATCTCACTGACACCAACAATGGGGCTTATTTTTATCTCACTGACACCAACAATGGGGCTTATTCTATCTCACTGACACCAACAATGGATGTCAAGGAAATCATGCCCACAGTGACTGGGTAACTGGAGATTCATGATTGGTGGAGAAGGAATGAGGGTGGGGCTTTCTCTGAATTCTCATCTGGTGACAATTGATGGACTGATCTGAGTTCTGTGTGAAATATATCTGGTTGTTAATGATTGGCTGGAAATCAGGCGGTCACACCCCTAACCGATGACTCCTCATCTGTCGGCAGGTTTCCCCACTGACAGCTGAATGTCCACAAAAGAATTGTCAGCAATTACAAATTGTGGAAAACCCCTCAGAATGTCTCTGAGAAGAAATGATATTTTATCTTCTCTCCAACTCAGACTATATTTGTCTTAGACGTAAGAGGCCCAAAATCCCGAGTCCCTGTCAGGTCTGAGCTCCAGCCGGATACAATCACCTTCTCCACTCACATAGTTTGCTTTTGTAAATGAAGTGAGTACAGAATTGAGGAAAGCGAGGACACCCGGCAACAATGGGATTCTGTCCTATCTCCTGCACCCGGAGCAAATGAACAACATGTACCAGCCTTCCCAGCCCCATCAATGTACACTGTGGAGGCATCTTGTATGTAGACTCTGGATTCAACAAACCAGCAGCCTGGCCATTCAGGAACGTACCATTGTTCAGTTCTGGGGGGGGGGAACAAACATCTCTCATGGGAAGGAGCTCTGGGGAGTCAACAGACCAATCTTTCATCTATACATATGTTTCCATCTCTCCACATCACTCCATTCTTTTTCTGGACAAAACCATTATAAATATCAGCGACAGATTTACAAATCTAGGATTTTACAATGAGAACACAATGTCACAAGGGATCTATAAAAGATTTTATCCGGACACAAGATCCCATTGTAAGAAAGGAATTATGAATATGAACAGCGACTGTTATGTGGGATCCCATTATATTCAGGGCGGGGAAATGTATCTTTTATATTTTACTGAAATCTCAGATAATAAATGACATTTATGTCCCAGAAATTAACTTTACTGTATTTTTAACTGAAATTTTACCTTTCATAAATCATTGCACTAATATTGTGTAAAATAATAAAAATCATAAAACATCAGAACTACTAACAATTTATTCTCTAGTGTGTCTGCTGTTGTGAAGAAATATATACAGTCAGGTCCATAAATATTGGGACATCTACACAATTCTAACATTTGTGGCTCTATACACCATCACAATGGATTTGAAATGAAACAAACAAGATGTGCTTTACCTGCAGACTTTCAGCTTTAATTTGAGGGTATTTACATCCAAATCAGGTGAACGGTGTAGGAATTACAACAGTTTGCATATATGCCTCCCACTTGTTAAGGGACCAAAAGTAACGGGACAATTGGCTTCCCAGCTGTTCCATGGCCAGGTGTGTGTTATTCCCTCATTATCCCAATTACAATGAGCAGATAAAAGGTCCAGAGTTCATTTCAAGTGTGCTATTTGCATTTGGAATCTGTTGCTGTCACCTCTCAAGACGAGATCCAAAGAGCTGTCACTATCAGTGAAGCAAGCCATCATTAGGCTGAAAAAACAAACCCATCAGAGAGATAGCAAAAACATTAGGCGTGGCCAAAACAACTGTTTGGAACATTCTTAAAAAGAAGGAACGCACCGGTGAGCTCAGCAACACCAAAAGACCCGGAAGACCACGGAAAACAACTGTGGTGGATGACCGAAGAATTCTTTCCCTGGTGAAGAAAACACCCTTCACAACAGTTGGCCAGATCAAGAACACTCTCCAGGAGGTAGGTGTATGTGTGTCAAAGTCACCAATCAAGAGAAGACTTCACCAGAGTGAATACAGAGGGTTCACCACAAGATGGAAACCATTGGTGAGCCTCAAAAACAGGAAGGCCAGATTAGAGTTTGCCAAACGACATGTAAAAAAGCCTTCACAGTTCTGGAACAACATCCTATGGACAGATGAGACCGACATCAACTTGTACCAGAGTGATGGGAAGAGAAGAGTATGGAGAAGGAACTGCTCATGGTCCTCAGCATACCACCTCATCAGTGATCATGGTGGTGGTAGTGTCATGGCGTGGGCATGTATGGCTGCCAATGGAACTGCTTCTCTTGTATTTATTGATGATGTGACTGCTGACAGAAGTAGCCGGATGAATTGTGAAGTGTTTCGGGAATATTATCGGCTCATATTCAGCCAAATGCTTCACAACTCATTGGACGCTTCACAGTGCAGATGGACAATGACCCAAAGCAGACTGCAAAAGCAACCAAAGAAGTGGAATGTTCTGCAATGGCCAAGTCCATCACCTGACCTGAATCCGATTGAGCATTTCACTTGCTGAAGACAAAACTGAAGGGAAAATGCCCCAAGAACAAGCAGGAACTGAAGACAGTTGCAGTAGAGGCCTGGCAGAGCATCACCAGGGATGACACCCAGCGTCTGGTGATGTCTATGCGTTCCACACTTCAGGCTGTAATTGACTGCAAAGGATTTGCAACCAAGTATTAAAAAGTGAAAGTTTGATTTATGATTATTATTCTGTCCCATTACTTTTGGTCCCTTAACAAGTGAGAGGCACATATGCAAACTGTTGTAATTCCTACACCGTTCACCTGATTTGGATGTAAATATGCTCAAATTAAAGCTGGCAGTCTGCAGTTAAAGCACATCTTGTTTGTTTCATTTCAAATCCATTGTGGTGATGTATAGAGACAAAAATGTTAGAAATGTGTCCATGTCCCAATATGTATGGACCTGACTGTATAATATTTTGGGGTTTTAAGTAATTTTAAGGTATAAATGGTTTTTAAAACATGTAAACAAAAAAATAAAAAATGTCTCCAGGACTCTATGGACCCGTTCAGTCTCCAGGAATCGGGAAACCACAGAGAAACCAAGTTTCCCCCAACTTCCTCTTCAGGCTGGGATGTCACCCTGGTTGGCTGCCCCCTACAGTAGAAGAAGCAGACTGCACCTGCCTACTTTATTATTATTATACAGTATTTATAAAGCGCCAATAGTTCGCTCAGCGCTGTACATTACAAAGGGGGACAGAACATGTGACAGAACAATACCAATACAATGCGATACATGAGGGGATTGAGGGCCCTGCTCTTTCGAGCTTACAATCTAGGAGGGAGGGGATGGTGGCACAGGAGGAGATAGCTGTGGGGGATGGAGTGGTAGGAAGAGTGGAGGAGGTCGGCAAGTTAGCAGGGGGTGGGGTAGGCTTCCCTGAAGAGATGGGTTTTCAGGGTGCGCCTAAAGGTGAGGAGAGTAGGTGTTAATCTGATGGGTTGGGGCAGGGAGTTCCAGAGGATGGGTGACACCCTGGAGAAGTCCTGGAGGCAGGCATGGGAGGAGGAGACCAGGGAACTAGAGAGAAGGAGGTCTTGTGAGAAGCGGAGTGTGCGTGCTGGGCGGTACTTGGATATTAGGTCAGTGATGTAGTTCGGGGCAGTATGGTGGACAGCTTTGTACGTCAGTGTTAGGATTTTGAATTTGATCCGTTGCGCAATCGGAAGCCAGTGGAGGGATTGGCAGAGGGGGGTGGAGGACACTGAGTGGAGGCCAGTGGAGGGATTGGCAGAGGGGGGTGGCGGAAATGGAGCGGTTGGAAAGGTGAATAAGTCTGGCAGCCGTATTCAGGATCGATTGAAGCGGGGATAGCCAGCGGCGAGGCAGGCCAGTGAGGAGGGAGTTGCAGTAGTCGAGTCGTGATATGATGAGGGAGTGGATGAGCTGTTCAGTGGTTTCTGGGGTTAGGAACGTGCGGATTTTGGCGATGTTGCGGAGGTGGAGTCTGCATGAGTTTGTTAAAGATTGGACTTGGGGCTGGAAGGATAGGTTGGAGTCCAGAATGACACCAAGTACTCTGGCCTGCGGGGCGGGTTTGATGGTGGAGTTGTTGGACGTGATGGAGAAGTCAATGGGGGGTGGGGTCCGGGCTGGGGGGAAGACAAGAAACTCGGTTTTGGAGAGGTTCAGTTTAAGGAAGTGGAGTGACATCCAGTCTGATATGTCGCTCAGTAGGTGTGTGATTCGGGCAGAGACTGAGGGGGTGAGGTGGGGGGTTGAGAGATAGATTTGTGTGTCGTCGGCATAGAGGTGGTAGTTGGAGCCGTGAGAGTGAGTTGGCCAAGGGAGGAGGTGTAGATGGAGAAGAGAAGGGGCCCAAGGATGGAGCCTTAAGGGACCCCAACAGAGAGGGGGAGTGAGGGGGAGGTGGTAGCATTATTCTTTATGTTTTGTCTGATCAGGATGGCGGTCATTTCTCCCTGAACATGGAGCCCCCTAAACACGAGGTAAACGTGGTGCAGCATTGAGCCCCGTCCAGCTGTAGTGTAGACTTTGACAGGCTGCAGGCAGCGGGGCTGGACGCTGTACCTGTGCCTACCAGGTGTATTATAATGCCAGCATTGCACCCACAAGGGCTGGACCCCCCCATGTACAAGGGGCCTAAGAGACACAATCAGTTGGTGTCCCATTCCACCAGTCCATTATAACTCAAAGAGGAAATTTTTGGGGGGATGTGTTGTAGAAGAACCCAGACCACGGTATTGTGTGATGAAATTATAATTCAACTTTATTAATCATATATATGTGACACTTTAACAACAGAAGAAAATTGATAGATTGTTTACATTTCAAGGATCTATTTATACCATTTATGTCATCTATGCTAAGAAACTGATTAACATATGACACTCCCCTATTTAATATCAGCCCCGCCCACTTATGTGACCCTCTAAACATCCAAATCCCTGTAAATTCCCAGAAGACACTTTCATCTTTTATCCATAACAAGCTGATTGGGTACAAGAGAACCCCGAGCCCCTCCTGCTCATTCCCACACAACTCCATGTCACCATCTACAAGGTGAGAGGACCTGAAGGAGAACAAGACCATGACCACCAGGACCATCGCCTGACTGAAGCCATGCTCACATTTCTTTCTAATGCTGCTTCTATGGTCTACTCAGATACGGATTTGGCAGATGTACATTAGTGGAACCCTTTCACTCCGGCCAATGTAAGGTTTACATCAGCAGCAGCACGGCCTTATAGCTACAGCACCCGGGGGTTGTCTACATTTGTTAGGCAAACTGTCAGCTTTCTGGTGGAAGTGATTCAGCCGCACTGAAGGCCTCCCCCCGCCATATAAACCGGGCCCAGCTGTCCTTCCTGCAAGCCCAAGACAGGCATGGTGGGTGTCAGCGGTGAGAGCAGAAGGAGATCAGCAAACATCTGATCTCTGATCTCCCCTTCAGTGAATGGATGTGGGAGGTGGGAGATTATGTCATTTCTGGGTTCAGTGCTGTCATTCTCTAGTCACTATGGTTTGGGAAGGAGCTGATTAGGCATGATCTGTGCTTGACCATCTTTTTTGGGGTACAGAGGTGACATTGGGGGTCTAATAATGTTCTGATGTCTCTTTAAAGAGGACCTGTGACCAGAAATATGTACCACCCCCCTATCTGATAGAAGCCATGTTAAGTGAAAAAAGAGTTGAAAAAAATTAAAGTAACACTATAAAAATAAAAACCCACAAAACAAATCACACGACACATTTTACATATCATTGCACAAGTGAGAGTGAGAACAATCATTCTGAGGCCATCGTTCACGGATAACTATCTGAACTGATAACCTATAAAGGCTCTTAAAGCGTCACCTTTGAACAATTTTTGGTTCTGAAGTTTGTCACCGTTTCACAAGTACGCACAATGTGTAAAGTTTGACATGTTTGGTATCTATATACTTGATGAAAACCCCATATTTTATATTTCACCAACCAAATTGGGTCATATATTGTGTTCTTTGTGCACTAACGTTATCTTTTTTACAGAAAATATGTATTTGATAAACAGCTGTACTAATATTCTGTGACATGAAAAATGGCAACTACCACCATTATATTCTCCAGAGTCTCTGCTTTCAGATAATAAAAGAAATGTTTGGGGTTTAACTAATCATATGGCCTAAAATGTAAATATAACTAAAAACAAAAGCAAAATAAACTCTGGCAGTGAAAGAAAATACAGCAATATATAACATTTCCAAATCAAAACTATGATAGCAAATAATGGCTTAAGAAGCAAACCCACCAGGTTCCAACTAAACCCATCCAAAACATTGGATCCCACCTCCTCCCACCCAGGTTCCTGTTGGAACTCCTTTACCTTGTGTAGATATCCCCTTCTGAGATCCTCATGATCTAATATAAATGTACAACTCTCTGACACCAGTTTGTAGACTCCACCTTGGTCTTCCAAGAGATAGTCAGCTGCCATGCAGTTCTGTGACACCACCTTAGGTGGTGGAGCCACTTCTGCTGTCAGCTCTGCTATAACATCAATGGTGTCATTGGTTATCTGATCCATGACTCCAGTACATCTTACGTATCTTAGATTCCCCATCCCGTCTATGAAGGGCTCACTGCATAAAGCAGCTCCAATCCATAGAAAATGTTTCTTATCACTGGAAGGCCAGGGGAGTATTGGGAGAAATTGAGGCTTTCCCTTACAGATATGGAGGGAGGGGCAACATAACCTCAAGTAAAGCTATGGGTGGAATTGAAGGGAAGCCATTTTAGGGTGCTCCTTCCACACAAGAAGCAACTGTTATCTGGAAGGACTAGGAATCCATTGGACCAATGGGGATTAAACATTCTGCAATTACATTGAGAAACCATGAAATGGTACTGGCCTGTGATTGGCTCTCCTATTGTTAGTGAAGTAAGTGAAACTCCCTTTGTCAGTGTCATTAATGGAAAGAAACCATGTGAAATGTTTCTTCCAAATCCAAAAAGGTGACCCCCTTGGGTAAGTACCCATCCTAATATTCCTGATATGAGTTTGTAGTCCCTGCTATACAGGAAACATGTGGGCAATCACTTACACCTTTTACAGCAGGACAGTAAATATCAGAACACAATTCAAACATCAGACCAACAGCAGGAAGTCTGCTGACTGAATGTGTAATGCAATCTGTCATTATCATTCCCAGAGTTCCCTCTGCAACATAGTTGTATCATCTGTTGGTCCTGTCTGTAGATCTGTTATTTCTCACCTTCTGTAACAGGGTGACAACCCTGATCAGTCTGCAGGAACATTACACAGCAGCGTTGTCACCCTGTACAGGGAAGTCTTAGATAGATTATAAGTAAGATACACAAGTAAAGTCCAACTTCAGCTAACGCTTCTACAGCAGTTACAGCAACAGGTTCTCTATAAGGTTCAACCCCCCATATGAATGGAAGATGACAGTTGTAAGCACCCCCAGCAGTTTTATATGGTGTTTCCCAACTCCCCTAACTTTCATTTTTGCCAAATAGCTTGGCCTTCTACAGGAAGCAGAAAAAAATCAGATCTACTGGAAGGGTCAGCAGAAAAAAATCAGATCTACTGGAAGGGAATGTTACAAGGGGAGACTCAGAAAACATAAAACGTTTATGCTAATGACAGATTGCACCATTTATGTAATTATTGATTTTGCCCATTGTTACACTTTAGTGCCGATGTCTTAGCATTTCCAGGAATAATTAGCGATCTTTGCACACTTTGCCCCAAAAAGGGACCCGTTCATTCAGAGTCATTAAGGTGAACCCCAATAAGAGGAATTTCAGTCTCCCAGAAGAAGTGGTAGGAATATGACCGCACACTTAGCACTTTGTAAGTTCAGATCTCTTGCAGTTGTACCGTGTGAATAGTTTATGGAGATGAGCAATAGCTGGACAGAAAAAAAAAAGATAACAAGGACATCCAATCTTCACCTGATAGGATCACTTTTGAGAAAACCAGATGAAACATAAGTGGCCAGCTGGGATTAGGTGATACTGTTGAATACATCCCCTAAAACAGCATTAACTCCGTGTTGGAAGGCCTACACCAGCTTAAGAAGTTACTCTCTAACCACACAGAGACCTCTATCTGGCTGGTATCTCAGCTACAGACCTGCCTGCAAAGCTGTCATCCATGAGAGGAGATGGAACATGGAAAGGAGGCATTGATCATGGGAGAGGAGGTGAAACATGTAATGGGAGGTGTGAACAAGGTGGGCTTAGCTGGAGCCCTCAAGCCTAGCTTATGATGTATCAGTTCTCAAAAGAACCTGGAATGGACTCTCCTAATGAGTTTTCAGAGGCTTGGCAAGAAGCCATTGGACCCCATCCTAGACTCTGGTACTGAGGCAATGTTGGTCATGTATTGGTTGGTCAGATTCTGGCAATGAAGAAAACACATGGGAACATAGCTCAGTTAGTGAATGATGAAAATGCATTACATGTTCAGTCAATGCTCCATAAAAAAGGATAAAGATGAGAATGATGAGGAATACAGTTCAGTCATTGCTGCTTGTCTGAAGAAATGTCCAAAGGTAAAATATTCACAGGCCTTCTAGATGTGTTTCTGATGGACATAATCACTAAACCCAATGAATCCGATCATTAGAGTCCTGTTTCTTCAAAGTTGTTTTTTTAAGTAGCATCATGTCTTCCCTAGTTTGTGGGAAGACATTGGGCCTGTGAGCCTAATGGGACAGCTGTGACTTCTTTAATATTGCCCCTTCTTCTGGAGTTTCCTCTATGTAGCTCAAGCTTGTGAATCCTCTGGTGATAGATTAGCCCGGCATTACCTGTAAAAGCTTTATCACATTCTGAACATTGATATGGATTCTCTCCAGTGTGAACCCTCTCATGTATGACAAGGTTTCCTCTCTGTTTAAAAGTTTTATCACATTCAGAACATTGATGTGGTTTCTCTCCAGTGTGGATCCTCTGGTGTGTGATAAGATATGACTTGTGTGTAAAAGCTTTGTCACATTCAGAACACTGATATGGCTTCTCTCCAGTGTGAATCCTCTGGTGTCTGATAAGATGTGACTTCACTGTAAAAGCTTTGTCACATTCAGAACACTGATATGACTTCTCTCCAGTGTGGATCCTCTGGTGTATGAAAAGATTTGACTTGTGTGTAAAAGCTTTGTCACATTCAGAACACTGATATGACTTCTCTCCAGTGTGAACCCTCTGGTGTATGATAAGCTCTTTCTTGGTTAAAAAAGCTTTGTCACATTCAGAACATTGATATGGCTTCTCTCCAGTGTGCATCCTCCGGTGTATGATAAGATTTGACTTCTGTGTAAAAGTTTTGTCACATTCAGAACACTGATATGACTTCTCTCCAGTGTGAACCCTCTGGTGTATGAAAAGATTTGACTTGTGTGTAAAAGCTTTGTCACACTCAGAACACTGATATGGCTTCTCTCCAGTGTGGATCCTCTGGTGTATGATAAGATGTGACTTGTGTGTAAAAGCTTTATCACATTCAGAACACTGATATGACTTCTCTCCAGTGTGGATCCTCTGGTGTATGAGAAGATGTGACTTGTGTGTAAAAGCTTTATCACATTCAGAACACTGATATGGCTTCTCTCCAGTGTGGATCCTCTGGTGTGATATAAGATATGACTTCTGTGTAAAATCTTTGTCACATGCAGAACACTGATATGACTTCTCTACAGTGTGAGCCTTCTGGTGTCTGATAAGATTTGACTTCCATGTAAAAGCTTTATCACATTCAGAACACTGATATGGCTTCTCTCCAGTGTGCATCCTCTGGTGTCTGATAAGATATGACTTCCATGTAAAAGCTTTGTCACATTCAGAACACTGATATGGCTTCTCTCCAGTGTGAACCTTCCGGTGTGCGATATGTTTTGCCTCCATTGTAAAATCTCTGTCACGTTCCAAACAAGAAATAGCTTGAAATGACTCCTCTTATGTATACATGGGTTGGACTTTACTGTAAAGCAATTGTCACTTCCAGAACACTGAAATGACTTTTCTCATGTTGTCCTCTGAGGTTGGATCAGTGTTGAAGAGGACCCAAAGCACTTATGACATTTAGAACACGGATATGACTTGTGTCCTGTGTGACTCCTCCAGTGAACTGCAATAAAAACTTTCCATCAATTAAGACACCCAGATGTTTGGTTTCCCATGTGACTGAGTTGTATTCACAAACACCAGCATGACCGAAAACGTGGTTCATCAATCCACCTGTACAAAAAAAAAAAAAAAAAATCAGAATTCTATATAAAGGGCTAAAGTTGGTTTTTATTTTTAATGATCATTAATAAATATATCTTATATATCATCGCAGGCTGTGTCAGCATTATGGTTGTCCTCAAAGGGCCAGTTGTAACTGTAAGACTAGATGTCCAGAGCACCTCACCCCCCCATTACATCAGATGCCAAGAACCCCACACCCACCCTAACATCACCGTGCACCTCCTTTGGGGGCAGAGCGGGAAAGCAGAAAGTGCAGGGTCTGGAGGAGGACCAGAGGAGGAGTGGAGTAAATTACCAGAGTCTGCTGAATGCTGAGACCAAGGGAGGTGGAGATGAGGGGGTGCTGCAGCTGCACTGAGAAGTACAGGATTTGGTAGAGGAGTTCTTTTCTCCTCTCTGCTGCCGACTCCTGAGACAAGGTGGGGGAGGAGACAAGGGGGTACCTGCAGGAGAGGTGCAAGGGCCACATGAAATAACCTGGATGGCAGGATCCGGATACAGGTGTTTGACACCTGTGTTATATATATAGAAAGCATATGTACATCATCATTTGTATATATATATATCAGTGATGGCGAACCTTTTTGAGCCCGAATGCCCAAACTGCAACACAAAACCAACTTTTTTATGTCAAAGTGCCAACACTGGAATTAATCACTTGCCTACCGGGCACTTCTACCCCCTTCCTGCCCAGGACAATTTTCAGCTTTCAGTGCTGTTGCACTTAACAATGACAATTGTGCGGTCATGCAACACTGTATTCATATGCAATTTTTATCATTTTTTTTCACACAAATAGAGCTTTTTTTGGTGGTATTTAATCACCGCTGGGTGTTTTATTTTTTGCACTATAAATGAAAAAAGAGCAAAAAATTAAAAACATAAAAGGTTTCCTTTGCTTCTATTCTAAAATTTTGCAAACAGGTAATATTTCTTCTTTGATGTGCGTTGGTGAGGCTGCACTGATAGGCAGCACTGATGGGCATTGATGAGGCGGCACAGATAGGTAGCACTGATGAGGCGGCACTGGTGATGCACTGATATGAAGGAAATTATGGGCACTGATAAGCGGCACTGACTGATAGCACCAACTGGAGGCACTGACAGACGGCACTGACTGGCGGAACTGCTGGGCATCATTGATGGGTGGCACTGATGGGCGGCACTGATGGGCAGCACTGATGGGCGGCACTGACAAGTGGCACTGCTGGGCAGCACTGACAGGCGACTCCGCTGGGCACTGATGGATGACACTGCTGGGCGGCATTGCTGGGCCCTTCTGAATGGCACTGATAATCAGTGCTCTGATTATTAGTGCAGATTTCCCGTCACATTTGCCGGTTATCTGCAGTACTTTCTTCAATCTGTGACAGCGTGCAGCCGATAACCAGAAACTCTATTTACACTGTGATCAGCTGTGTCATTGGATAGAGTTGATCATGTGGTAAAAGGCTGCTGTGATTGGCCTTTTACCTTATCACGTGATCAGCTGTATCCGTAGGACACAGCGATCACTGGCAGTGCAGGGTGTGTGCCACTGGGTTCGCGTTGTGGGACGCCCTCCCAGAACTAGACAACCGTGCTGTAGCATGGTTGGCAAGCAGTTAACCACTTGCCTACAGAGCACTTCTACCCCCTTCCTGCCTACAGAGCACTTCTTCCCCCTTCCTGCCTACAGGACACTTCTACCCCCTTCCTGCCTACAGGGCACTTCTACCCCCTTCCTGCCTACAGGGCACTTCTACCCCCTTCCTGCCTACAGGGCACTTCTACCCCCTCCCTGCCTACAGGGCACTTCTACCCCCTCCCTGCCTACTGGGCACTTCTACCCCCTCCCTGCCTACAGGGCACTTCTACCCCCTTCCTGCCTACAGGGCACTTCTACCCCCTTCCTGCCTACAGGGCACTTAAACCCCCTTCCTGCCTACAGGGCACTTCTACCCCCTTCCTGCCTACAGAGCACTTAAACCCCTTTCCTGACTACAGGGCACTTCTACCTCCTTCCTGCCTACAGGACACTTCTACCCCCTTCCTGCCTACAGAGCACTTCTACCCCCTTCCTGCCCCCCGGGCACTTCTACCCCCTTCCTGCCCACCGGGCACTTCTACCCCCTTCCTGCCTACAGAGCACTTCTACCCCCTTCCTGCCTACCGGGCACTTCTACCCCCTTCCTGCCTACAGAGCACTTCTACCCCCTTCCTGCCTACTGGGCACTTCCACCCCCTTCCTGCCTACCGGGCACTTCTACCCCCTTCCTGCCTACAGAGCACTTCCACCCCCTTCCTGCCTACCGGGCACTTCCACCCCCTTCCTGCCTACAGGGCACTTCTACCCCCTTCCTGCCTACAGGGCACTTCTACCCCCTTCCTGCCTACAGGGCACTTCTACCCCCTTCCTGCCTACCGGGCACTTCTACCCCCTTCCTGCCTACCGGGCACTTCTACCCCCTTCCTGCCTACAGGGCACTTCTACCCCCTTCCTGCCTACTGGGCACTTCTACCCCCTTCCTGCCTACTGGGCACTTCTACCCCCTTCCTGCCTACAGAACACTTCTACCCTCTTCCTTACCAGGCCAATTTTCAGCTGTCAGCGCTGTCACACTTTGATTGACAATTGCGCGGTCATGCAAGATTGTACCCATATGAAATTTTTATCATTTTTTTCTCACAAATAGAGCTTTCTTTTGGTGGTATTCAGTTTCTGCTGGGAACTTTACTTTTTGTGCTATAAGCAAAAAAACTGCAAAAAAATTTGAAAAAAAAAAAGTTTCTTTGTTTCGATTATAACATTTTTCAAACAGGTAATTTTTCTCCTTCACTGATGTGCGTTGATGAGGCAGCACTTATGGGCACTGATAGGCGGCACTGATAGGCAGCACTGAAGGGCACTGATAGGTGGCATTGATAGGCGGCACTAATGAGGTGGCACGGATAGGCGGTACTGATAGGCAGCACTAATGAGGTGTCACAAATAGGTGGCGCTGATATGCGGCACTGATAGGCTACACTGATAATGGGTACTGATAGAGAGCACTGATAGGTGGCACTGACTGACATCACTGCTGGGCACTGACTGGCACAACCACTGGGCATTGACTGGTGGCACTGACTGGCAGCACTGCTGGGCTGCACTGATGGGCACTGGTGGGTGGCACAGGTGGGTGGAACTACTGGGCACAGGCAGGTGGCACTTCTGGGCACAGGCAGGCGGCACAGGAGGGCACAGGTGGGTGCATTGCTGGGCACAGGTGGGCGGAACTTGTGTGTGGCACTGCTGGGCACCGATCATCACTGATGATCAGTGCCCTGATGATTGGTGCTGATCCCCGCTCTGACAACTGCTGGTTTTCGGCAGTACTTTCCTCACGATCTGACACCGTGAGGAAAGTGCAGCCGAAAACTGGCATTTGCATTTCCCGGTGATCAGCGTGTCATTGGACACGGCTGATCACGTGGTAAAAGGCAGCTGTGATTGGCCTTTCACCACGTAACGTGATCAGCTGCGCCCAGTGCGCGCCAGGAGAGCGCGTTCTGGGAGGACGTCATATTACGCCCTCCCAGAACTGGCCGGCCGCAGTGCAGCCATCATTCGGCTATCTGCGGTCGGCAAGTAGTTAATCTCACCTCTGGGAGTGTCTGTGTAGCTTCCAACCCAGCAGCTCATTCCCATCCACGCTGAACACGTCGCCCCTGGCCCGGAGCAGTGTGGGAGCCTCTTCCTCTCTTCCACGCCCATCCCCGCTACATCACCCCTGGTACCAGATCCGCATAGGAGCCGTTTCCTCTCATCCATGCCCACCCTGGCCCCAGAGACATGTGGGAGATGTAGTTCGATGGGGGTCCAGTGTGGACGAGATCTGGATGGCCGGTCACTGTGCGTGGTCCATGTGTGCTCATCTTCCTCTTCTTCCTGGCGTGCCCACTGAGATGGCTCTGCGTGCCATAGGTTCGCCATCACTGATATATATATATATAATATTTTTTTTTTAATTAAACTAAATTGTATTGTTTAAGTTTTTAAGTGCACACAGTATATCCAACATTCAGCCCAGACAATGGAGTCATACATTCTCATGTATAAGCAGTTGTGGCAATGTTACAGATCATACAGAACAATAACTTGCTTTGTCTCTGGTGTCACTTTTACTTTCTATAAACAAATGAAAAGAGAAATAAGAAGCAACGTAGAACAATTCACCTGTACATGGCAAGTAACTCTCTCCAGTACATACATAGAGAGCTGACACCGTTCAAGTAGGCCTGTGTCTACAGGATCATACACCAAGTATCGGCCTCCAATGTAGTCACCATTTAGTAGGGTACAGTTGGCTGGTCCATTTTTAGGGGCCTAAAAAAGTTAAACCTATAAAAAGCTATGACAAATGAAGTATGGGGAGTGAGTACCGGAGTATCCAGCCAGTTCTGCCGAAGAGAGATAAGTCTCGGACGGTACAGATATCCCCCAAATGTCAGGACAGTACAGATATCCCCCAAATGTCAGGACGGTACAGATATCCCCCAAATGTCAGGACGGTACAGATATCCCCCAAATGTCAGGACGGTACAGATATCCCCCAAATGTCAGGACGGTACAGATATCCCCCAAATGTCAGGACGGGACAGATATCCCCCAAATGTCAGGACGGGACAGATATCCCCCAAATGACCTCTTTTTTCAAAGTAGTCTGACGTATTTCATAAGAGGCACGGCAAGTTTTTTGAAGTTGTAATTTTTTTGTCATAATTTTCAGGAAATTTAAAAAATGAAAAAAAATGATTTTCACTATTTTTTTTTTTTTACATCCTGTCACCAGTGCAGTACAGCGTCATCATATAACTGGCATGGCGGTGATCAGGGACACTGACTGGTGACAGCACGAAAAAAAAAAATATAATTTTTTTCAATTTTTTTATTATTTTTAATTTTTTATTACATTTTTTTCTCTTTTTATGATTTTTTTTCATTTTTCACTATGACCAAAGTAGTATAATACCATAGTAACATTGTACTACTTTGGGGAAGTGATCAGTATTTTTTTTTTTACACAATTTGCTTATAGCAAAGAATTACTTTGCTATAAGCAAGCATTTACCTGAATGAAATCGATTCATTCAGGGTTTTTTTTTGTGCTTAGCTGTGATTTGGCCAAGGCTAATCACATGACACAGCTGGGCTGTGATTGGCCCAGCTTGTGCATGTGATCTATGTGACCATTCACAGCTAGACACACTTGTATACAATGGATGGCGTGAAATGAAGCCATCCATTGTATATAACTGGCATGTGACCTGCAGATTGGTCACAGCAGGTCACATGGTACTGGCAAAGGGGCCGGTACACAGATCTGTCATCGGCCGTATCTGAGGTACACAGCTGGTGACAGATCGCACCGCAGTGGGCATGCGCAATGTGTGCTCCGGAAAGGACGCCATATGATATCCACCCGGATGGATGAGCTTTTCATCCAGCCACCATCTGCCTATAGGCTGGGTGGCAACGTGTTAAACTGGAGGGGGTGATCTCAGTGGAAAGAGTGTCTTGAGTGGGGGAGGGGTGACAACACTAGGGGAGAGAGTGTCCTCGGAAAGGGAAAGGGAAGGGTGTCCCCAGTGCAGGAAAGGAAGGGGAAGGGGTGTCTTCAAAGGAGGAAAAGAGGGGAATGGAGTATCTTCAGTGGAGAGGGTGTCTTTAGTGGGGGAGGGGTGTCCTCTGTGGGTGGGAAAGGGGGAGTTCTTAGTGGAGGAGGGGAAGGGTTTGTTGGGTAAATGACACCAGATCAAAGTCCTCCTGAGAAGTTCCTAAAAAAACAACTGTCTTGTCTATGTAAAAATATAACTTTAGCTGAATATTAGAAAGCACGGCGTATTCTGAGGGGGCTAGGAGGTAAACTGGCCCCAGCTTAGTTTGCGGACAGGGAGGAGTCCAGTGGTCTGTTTGCGGACAGGGAGGAGTCCAGTGGTCTGTTTGCGGACAGGGAGGAGTCCAGTGGTCTGTTTGCGGACAGGGAGGAGTCCAGTGGTCTGTTTACGGACAGGGAGGAGTCCAGTGGTCTGTTTACGGACAGGGAGGAGTCCAGTGGTCTGTTTACGGACAGGGAGGAGTCCAGTGGTCTGTTTACGGACAGGGAGGAGTCCAGTGGTCTGTTTGTGGACAGGGAGGAGTCCAGTGGTCTGTTTGTGGACAGGGAGGAGTCCAGTGGTCTGTTTACACAAGTCCTAAACAAGAGCTCCATTGTTCTCGGAGTTTAATTTCTCCAGAAGGAAGAACCTGTTCTGGCTGTACAGATCACACAGGTGGAGTCTACATTGCAGTCTGCATTGTCAGCCGAGCAGCTGAAGGAATCCAACATCTAACCATCTACTAATCAGGCGTACTCTTGGAGCACCACCTACACAAGACTCACCTCGTCCATCTAGACTGCTCACTAGAGCTTCTTCTACAGCCTCTGACCCATCACTTCCCTCCTCTGCTGGAGGCACTTTATTAGGATCTATAGAGGGACAACACCAGCCTCGTATTGTACATCAGAATCAAGGAAACAGCAGAGATCCGGCCACAGGGGAGGTAGGAAACATCAACGCTGCAACAAGGGATCTCCCACTCATCCAACCATCCCAACAGATGATTCATCATCAACAGAAATAGACGGAATTGTCACCTTCTCCTCAGCTGGACTGACATCGGGTAAGATGGACCTTCTGGGGAAAGGTTTGGGCTTTAGCCCTAAAGGTATCATGAAGACGTTGTTGTTGGCTCAGGACTTGTATAGATGTTTTAGGAATATTAGATTGAAGGGACATTATTCTTGGAGAGGCGATATTGAGGGATCATCTGTAGTCACATCACTGAGTAGGTCTGTCTGAGGTTTACAGACAAAATGGAAGTTTCCACCACCCACTACATATGCAGCAGCAGAAATGTTTCTTCATTTGGATGATAAAGATGGTAAAGTATGACAGTCTATGATCAGGAACTCTGGGGTCATATCCTAATAATGGCACCATTGAGGAGAAAGGTGCATTGCCATCATTAGCAGCAAAGGGAGATATAACACTGAAGCCAGCTGATAAGGGGGGATGGGTGGTCATTATGGACACAGCATGTGATGACAATGAGACACTGGAGAGTGCAAAGTCTGGTGCAGCTCTGCATGGGAACCAATCAGCTTCCAGGTTTATGGTCAAAGCTTAATTGAACAAGCTGAAGTCAGACCCTGATTGGCCCCCATGCACAGCTGCCCCAGATTTTGCACACTCCAGTTTTAGTAAATCAGCCCCATTGTGTCCATCTGAGATGGTTTGTGCCAGATCCCGGGTTGTGGGTTCCATTCAGTACAATGTCTTTGGGTTCTCTTGCTAGTTGACTGCCCCCTTGTTAGTTGAGGTGTTTGTAGTCATAGAGGTGTTGGGTCATGATGGAATGATGTGTCAGGTGAATGGTAGGCTCTGACCTGGTTTTATCTGCCAGCTCTGTGTTGATTCGCTGAGTTTTCTATTGTTTGTTATGTCCATCCTTGGAATTAGGGAGGACAGTATGATGTTGGAGTGAGGACATTTTTGTTGTGCGGTCTCTGTTAGTTGTAATAGTTTATTCTCAGAGGCTTCCTTTTGTCCCTGGAGGATGTTTGGGTCGGTGTGTATGATGATATGTTTGGGTCGGTGTGTATGATGATATGTTTGGGTCGGTGTGTATGATGATATGTTTGGGTCGGTGTGTATGATGATATGTTTGGGTCGGTGTGTATGATGATATGTTTGGGTCGGTGTGTATGATGATACGTTTGGGTCGGTGTGTGATGATGATATGTTTGGGTCGGTGTGTATGATGATATGTTTGGGTCGGTGTGTATGATGATATGTTTGGGTCGGTGTGTATGATGATACGTTTGGGTCGGTGTGTATGATGATACGTTTGGGTCGGTGTGTATGATGATACGTTTGGGTCGGTGTGTATGATGATACGTTTGGGTCGGTGTGTATGATGATACGTTTGGGTCGGTGTGTATGATGATACGTTTGGGTCGGTGTGTATGATGATACGTTTGGGTCGGTGTGTATGATGATATGTTTGGGTCGGTGTGTATGATGATATGTTTGGGTCGGTGTGTATGATGATATGTTTGGGTCGGTGTGTATGATGATATGTTTGGGTCGGTGTGTATGATGATACGTTGGGGTCGGTGTGTATGATGATATGTTTGGGTCGGTGTGTATGATGATATGTTTGGGTCGGTGTGTATGATGATATGTTTGGGTCGGTGTGTATGATGATATGTTTGGGTCGGTGTGTATGATGATATGTTTGGGTCGGTGTGTATGATGATATGTTTGGGGTTGGTGAAATACGGATCATTGATGACTCCTGTCGCTTGTTCAGTTGTTGGACTTGAATTTTGTTGTCTCTTGTTCCTGGGAAGAGCCGTTTGGTGTTTAGATATTTCCCATTGGAGTCTATTAATAACAATAAGAATCCGGAGATTGTTGGCTGTTCTTGTGGTTTGATGATTGTTTGTTTGTAGGGATGGGCTTCATGTTCCAGTTGAACCTAAGTTTGATTTGAACATGGGCCGTTCGTGTGTTCAGCAAACACAAATAGTACGGTCATTCAGTGGGGTGTTTGCTCACCATGCCCCACAATGCACTGCGCCCTGACAATGCATTGTGATTGGACAAAGCAATGCACCTAACCACAAGTCAGGTGTAATACTTTGACCAATCACAGTGCGTGGTGATGTCACAAGGGGGCGGGGTATATAAAAACTGTTGTCACGGCCCCAGCTGTCAGACAGCCGGAAGCCAGCATCACAAGCAGAGCTTTTTTCCCCTTTTTTGGGTAGCGATGGTGTCAGGATCGTGATTGACGTTGGAGCTACTTTGGGGGACATTTTTTAAAATGTTTTTTTTAATAAAGGACTGGTCAATGACTGACTCCTATCACTTTTTACACTACACTTTTTTTTGTGAATGGGTAGCGGTACCATATACTGCCTACTCATTCACATAGGAGGGGGCCGGGATCTTGGGGCCCCCTTGTTAAAGGGGGCTTCCAGATTCCAATAAGCCCCCCAGGCTACAGACCCCCACAACCACAGGCTACGGATGTCGGAAAGAGGCCCTTGTCCCCATCAATATGTGGACAAGGTGCTTTGGGGGGCTCCTGGCCCAAGGCACCCCTCCATGCTGAGGGCATGTATCCTGGTATGGTTCAGGAAGGGGGACGCTCACCACCCCTTTCCTGACCTGCCGGGCTGCATACTCAGATAAGGGTCTGGTATGGATTTTGGGGGGACCCCCATGCCATTTTTAACCATTAGCCATCCGGCCAATAGCTATTTGGTGGCCAGGAAAAGGCTGTAGATTTCCAGGTGGAAGCCATATGGCGTCCTCCCACACATGCACAGTTTTTGCACTTGCAGAGCGCACAGCGGAGCTATCTGTCACAGGCCGTGTACCTCGAACATTGCCGATGACAGATCTGTGTACCAGCCCCAGTTGCTGGTACCATGTGACCTGCTGTGACCAATCACAGCACTTCACATGACAGTTATATACAATGGATGGCTTCATTCGTGCCATCCATTGTATACTAGTGTCTAGCTGTGAATGGTCAGAGCGATCACATGCACATGTCATGTGATTAGCTGTGGCCAAATCACAGCTAAGCACAAAAAAAAAACCCTGAATGAATCGATGTCATTCAGGTAAATGCTGGCTTATAGCAAAGTAATTATTTGCTATAAGCAAATTGTGTAAAAAAAAAAAAAATACCAAAAAACAAAATACTGATCACTTCCCCAAAGTAGTACAATGTTACTATGCTAACATTATACTACTTTGGACATAGTGAAATAAGAAAAAAAAAATATTAAAAAAGGAAAAAAATGTAATAAAAAATTAAAACTAATAAAAAAATATATATATATTTTTTTTTTCATACTGTCACCAGTCAGTGTCCCTGTTCACCGCCATACCAGTTATATGATGACGCTGTACTGCACTGGTGACAGGATGTAAAAAAAAATAGTGAAAATAATTTTTTTTAATTTTTTCATTTTCTGAAAAATTCTGACAAAAAAATACAACTTCAAAAAACTCGTCATGCCTCTTATGAAATATGTTGTCTACTCTGCAAAAAGGGGTCATTTGGGGATATCTGTACTGTCCTGATATTTGGGGGGATATCTGTACCGTCCTGATATTTGGGGGGATATCTGTACCGTTCTGACATTTGGGGGATATCTGTACCGTTCTGACATTTGGGGGATATCTGTACCGTTCTGACATTTGGGGGATATCTGTACCGTTCTGACATTTGGGGGATATCTGTACCGTCCTGACATTTGGGGGATATCTGTACCGTCCTGACATTTGGGGGATATCTGTACCGTCCTGACATTTGGGGGATATCTGTACCGTCCTGACATTTGGGGGATATCTGTACCGTCCTGACATTTGGGGGATATCTGTACCGTCCTGACATTTGGGGGATATCTGTACCGTCCTGACATTTGGGGGATATCTGTACCGTCCTGACATTTGGGGGATATCTGTACCGTCCTGACATTTGGGGGATATCTGTACCATCCTGACATTTGGGGGATATCTGTACCATCCTGACATTTGGGGGATATCTGTACTCTCCTGACATTTGGGGGATATCTGTACTGTCCTGACATTTGGGGGATATCTGTCCCGTCCTGACATTTGGGGGATATCTGTACTCTCCTGACATTTGGGGGATATCTGTACTCTCCTGACATTTGGGGGATATCTGTACCGTCCTGACATTTGGGGGATATCTGTACCGTCCTGACATTTGGGGGATATCTGTACCGTTCTGACATTTGGGGGATACCTGTACCGTCCTGACATTTGGGGGATATCTGTACTGTTCTGATATTCTTGGACCTCAAGAAAATAGATTGGCTGTCAGTACTTCAGGATTGATCAATTTTCAGATATCTCCCATAGTTTGTGAACTCTATAACTTCCCTACAGAATAAATCATAAATACTAATTTGGGTTATTTTCACCAAAGACATGTAGCAGAATACATCTTGGCCTAAATTTATGAAGAACAATTATTTATTTGCAAACTTTTATAACATAAACAAAAAAACATGGTTTTTTTTCAAAATTTTCAGTCTTTTTTTGTTAATTTAGCAAAAATTAAAAACCCCAGCGGTGATTAAATACCACCAAAAGAAAGCTCTAGTTATGTGAAGAAAATGATAATATTTTAGTTTGGGTACAATGTTGTATGACCGCGCAATTGTCATTCAAAGTGTGAGAGCGCTGAAACCTGAAAATTGGCCTGGGCAGGAAGGGGATAAAAGTGCCCGGTATGGAAATGGTTAAAAAGCTCCGGGTAGTTCTGGTTATTAAGGATACGTGTGAGATTGGAACCTTGAGATTGGAAATAATATTTGGCCTTGCTCCACATTCTGTCAATCAGTGCTAGAGTGGGGAACTGTGCTAGGGCTTTGAACTCACCTACTTCCAGGCATTCCACTAAATGATCTGTGGACACAATCCCTAGAAGAAGTGAACTGACCGGGTCTGGGTGTGGATTGTCCTGCCAGGCTGGAAAGTGTTGTAACTGGGCCACAATATAATAAAGAGAAGGATTGGGAACCTCAGGGCCTCCCATATCTGTAGCCTCCTCTAGAGATTCTAGTTTAATCCGAGGCGTGGCATCCACCAGATTAAGGAGCCAAACACCATATCAAATCTTCTAAAGGTCCGTATAGGAATCCAAACAGGGACGTTGTGCAGAATATAAAGTCATTGAGGGGCCCAGATCATTCTGATGAAGTTACACCTCCCTACCACGGATCGAGGGAGTTTAGTCCAGCTAGTTGTTTTCTGTTGAAATGTTTTAATGAATGGATGTCAGTTTAGATCTGTATATTTCGATAGAGTGGGGTGAATGATAATACCCAGATATATAAAGGAGGCCACTATTTCAA
Source organism: Staurois parvus (assembly GCF_062004578.1). Classification (NCBI taxonomy): domain Eukaryota; kingdom Metazoa; phylum Chordata; class Amphibia; order Anura; family Ranidae; genus Staurois; species Staurois parvus. The sequence goes on along the minus strand of NW_028319617.1, from coordinate 63,515 downwards.
TCTGCGCAGCTTCAGGTGGTATGGGATGTGTAAGGGTGTCCAGTGGGAGAAGGGTGGACTTATCCCAATTTATTGAGAAGCCGGAGAAGGAGCCAAATTCACTGATTAATGTCATTAGGTGTGTCAATGACACGCAAATGTATCACCCAAAAACAGAAGGGTGTCATCGTCATAGAATGCTACTTTCTCCATCTGCTCTCCTCTACAAAAACCATAAACCCGGATCCTCTCCAATGGCAGCCACCAGAGGTTCTATCACTATAGCGAATAACAGCGGGGAGAGAGGACAGCCCTGCCGTGTCCCTCTGCCTAGTGTGAATGAGATGGACAGGGCATTGTTAACCCGAATGCGGGCCGACGGGGCACGATAGAATCATTGAATCCACGAAATGAAAGTGTCCCCCAGGGTTACATTTCACAAGGACTTGCCAAAGGTATCTCCATTCTACACAGCCAAACACCTTAGCAGCGTCGGGAGACAAAATCGCCATCACCCATATTATCAGAAGGGATTTGAAGGTTAAGATAAAGCCTATGACTATTGATTGTTGTAGATCTGAATGAAACCCGACTGATCCGGGTGAATAAGCGTAGAGATAACCCTAGTCAGTCTGGTCACCAGTACTTCAGTAATAATTATGAGGTCTGAGGTCAATAGTGATATGGGCCGGTAGGATTCTGCTAAGGTTGGGTCCCTCCCCGCCTTCAAGTACGACTATTATTGCCTCATACATGGGGAGGGAGTTCTGTTCCAATGCCACCTGGAGTATTTTAAGTAGTTCAGGTAGAAGTATTCCCCCAATTATTTGTAAATTTCCATCAGCAGCCCATCTACACCAGGAGCCTTGGAATTGGGGTATGAAGCTCCAGCCATCTGCAAGTCTTCAGGAGTGAGTGGTGCATTAAGCTTTTGCCTTTGTTGAATAGTAAGTTGAGGAAGTGTTAAAAACTCCCGCATACTAGAGTCATCAGAAGACACTTTGGGAGAGTAGAGCGTTTCATGAAAAGATCTAAAGCCTTGTAAGATGGAGGGGGTATATGTGACCAATTGAGTCGAAGACAGTGAAGAAGAGATATGACAAGATGGTCACTGAGTTTTGCAATGATTGCGAGAATATGACCTGTCTTTTCCCCCTCCTCAAGGTTTGAGAAGAAAAAAATGTTTATTTTCAGCATGCTGAAGTTGGACAGTGCGCAGAAACTGTTGTGCTGCAAGCACCACCTCTCTGTATCAGGGTTGGTATTGCTAAGATAGGCTTGTCCTGCCTTAGTTACAGATTGGCCGGCCTCAACCTCCCATTGTCTGGAGTTAGTCTTCATTCTGGAAATGTCTTTGATACACGTGCCTCTAATATATGCTTTCAAAGCATCCCAAACAATCATAGGAGATGTTGAATGTCTGTATCCAAGTAGAAAGCCCTGTAATTGTTTATGTTTTAAGTCAGTGAAGAGAGTTATCCAGAATGGATTGAGCTTCCCCAATGTAAATGTAGAGGACCTTTTCAGGGACAAGGATACATGCATTGGGGAATGATCAGATAGGCTCCTGGCTAAAGAGGTCACCTGAGGTGTATATGGTAGAATCAGATCGGAACCCAATGCCAAATCTATATGGGATAGCGAGGAGTGACATTAAATTTGAGCATCTAGTGGGTGGAGGGATCGCCATAAGTCCCGGAGTCCAATTTCCTTCATATGGCGTTCAAAAGGAGTGATTTGTCTAGGGCCAAGTGGGGATAATTTTTTAAGAGATCTAAGGAAGTATCCAAAACTGTGTTAATGTCCCCCATTACCAATAATGGTGTTTGTGGATGGGTGGCTATAAATTGAAACAGACATCTCACCGTCTCCATATGAAATGGTGGAGGTACATACATATTTGCAAGAACACATAAATGAGAGTCCCAATTGTATAACAGAAATATATAACGACCCAACGGATCTATTTTGGATGAGATAACCATGAAAGGTACTCCTCTGACAACCTGTCAGGAATGGACTTGCCAGTAACGGTGGGACTCACCTGCCTTGTGGGCTGCAGTACCAGGGCTGGCCAGCGGGTGCTCTCAGCAATCAGAGACTCAACCCTGCAGCCAGCCAAACACCTGAAGCTGATTATGCAGGTGTATTTAAGGGATGGCCAGACCTGCAGTTTGGGCCTTGGTGTGTTTTTCCATGGGCCCCTGTATCCTGTGTTCCTGTTCCTGCCTCTGCCTGACTTGTTGCCGACCCGGTCTGATCCTGACCTCTGCTGACTTCTCCTGTTTTGATCCCTGGCTTGTGACCCTGACCATTCTCTCCGCCTGCTCCTCCTGTACCTACCTGCCCGATAGTTATCGACCCGGCCTGCCTGATTACGTTGTGCTCTATATGTGTATGTACCTGTGTATCTGTATCAGTTTAGGTTTGGGTTTGTTTCACCTTGTTGTATGTATTTGTGTTAGCTTGGGGGTGCACTGCGTTTATGTTTGTATTGTTAGTCTTTAATAAATTATATTGTTTATAACTTATCTGAAGCCTGCGTTTCCCTGCGTCAGTTCACATACCTCTGGTCACACCCTGGAGCCCTGACATTACACCAAGGCCAATCCTGACCAGAAGTGGCTGCACAGGGAAGCCATCTTGGTTTGTTGATGGGAAGGATGGATCTGGATGAGGTTGTGTATTTATCTCTGCTAGTGTTTGATGACAGAGAGTATGCTTATCAGACTCTGAAGAAGTATCCCCGGGATCAACTGCTAGAATGTATACGGATCGCTCATGTTCTAGTAGATCAGGGCACAGAATTCTCTGAGGTGCAGCCATTGATTCAGGTTTGTGCTGAGTTGGCTTCATCTGGTGCCCCTGAAAGCAGGAATGACTTTTTTCCGCCATTTAGTGCCGACCAGGTAGAGTCCCTGGTATGGTTATTAGAGGATGATGTGGATTACTTTCTGGAGCGTTATTCTGCATGTTCACCACAGGTATTAAGGGACTGTATAAACGCAGTGCAGTCTTTGACCAGACAGGCTTTGTGTAAACTGAGCTTTGTTCAACCCATACTGCAGACATGGTCAGACTTGTTGCACCCAGCCTCAGTCAGCTTGCAACATCATTCCTCTGCTCAAGGCACTCTTCCTGCATCCCCGACAGCACCCCCAGTGACGGCCCAGTATACTCTGCTATCTACCGCATGTCAGTACCCTGTTCCCACTCGCTGCACCTATCCTGCCTTTAACCCTGTAAAGAAGTCCTCTGTAGCAACTGCTCCCTCCTCTGTTCCATCCTCCAGCTCTTCTCTGTCTTCAGCTGCTCCATCCGTTTACAAACCTGCGCTTACAGTGCTCCGGTAACTAAAACCAGAAAAAAGCGAAAATTCTTCCCAACCAATACCATCCTGCCAATATCCAAACCGGTGAGCCTGCCGTCTGAGAACCTGCCTTCCGTGGTTCAGCCTGGTGCCTCAGCACCCGCACTTCAGCCTGATGTCTGTACCCAGCCTGATGTCTGTACCCAGCCTGATGAACTGATCCAGCCTGATGAACTGATCCAGCCTGATGAACTGATCCAGCCTGATGATCCTATCACGCCTGATGACCCAGTGCCCGCTGTCATGCCTGGTGACCCGATGCCCGCTGTCGAGCCAGACGATCCAATGCCTGATGACCCGGTGCCCGCTGTCGATCCAGACGATCCGGTACCTGATGACCCGGTGCCCGCTGTCATCCTTAGTGACCCGATGCCCGCTGTCGAGCCAGACGATCCAATGCCTGATGACCCAGTGCCCGCTGTCATGCCTGGTGACGCGGTGCCCGCTGTCGAGCCAGACGATCCAATGCCTGATGACCCGGTGCGGGCTGTCGATCCAGTACCTGATGACCCAGTGCCCGCTGTCATGCCTGGTGACTCGATGCCCGCTGTCGAGCCAGACGATCCAACGCCAGATGACCCGGTGCCCGCTGTCGATCCAGACGATCCGGTACCTGATGACCCGGTGCACGCTGTCATCCTTAGTGACCCGATGCCCGCTGTCGAGCCAGACGATCCAATGCCTGATGACCCAGTGCCCGCTGTCATGCCTGGTGACCCGATGCCCGCTGTCGAGCCAGACAATCCGGTACCTGATGACCCGGTGCCCGCTGTCGTACCTGGTGACCCGATGCCCGCTGTCAAGCCAGACAATCCAATGCCTGATGACCCAGTGCCCGCTGTCATGCCTGGTGACCCGATGCCCGCTGTCGAGCCAGACGATCCAATGCCTGATGACCCAGTGCCCGCTGTCATGCCAGGTGACCCGATGCCCGCTGTCGAGCCAGACGATCCAGCGCCAGATGACCCGGTGCCTGCTGTCGAGCCAGACGATCCGGTACCTGATGACCCGGTGCCCGCTGTCGTGCCTGGTGACTCGGTGCCCACTGCCTTGACAGATGACGCGGTGCCCGCTGTCGAGCCAAATGACCTGATGCCTGGTGACCTGATGCCCGCTGTCAAGCCAGACGATCCAATGTCTGACCCAGTGCCCGCGGTCATGCCAGTTGACTCGGAACCCACTGTCGTGCCTGGTGACTCGGTGCCCACTGCCTTGCCAGATGACGCGGTGCCCACTGGCGAGCCAAATGACCTGATGCCTGGTGACCCGATGCCCGTTTTCGTGCCTGATGACCCGATGCCTGCCGCCCCTCCTGGGGGCCCGGCGCCCGCCGCTCCGCCTTGGGGCCCGGCGCCCGTCGCTCCACCTGGGGGCCCGGCGCCCAACGCTCCACCTGGGGGCCCGGCGCCCAACGCTCCACCTGAGGGCCCTGCCGCTCCTCCTGGGGGCCCGGTGCCTGCCGCTCTGCCTGAGGGCCCAGCGCCCGCTGCTCTGCCTGGGGGCCCGGCCCCCGCCGCCCCGCCTGGGTGCCCGCCGCTCCGCCTGGGGGCCCAATGCCCGTCGTTCTGCCCGGGGGCCTGGTGCCTGCCGCCCCTCCCGGGGGCCCGGTGCCCGCCGCTCCACCAGAGGGCCCGGAGCCCGCCGCTCCACCAGAGGGCCCGGAGCCCGCCGCTCCGCCTGAGGGCCCGGCGCCCGCCGCTCCGCCTGAGGGCCCGGCGCTCGCCGCTGCGCCTGAGGGCCCGGCGCTCGTCGCTCTGCTCGAGGGCCCGGCGCCCCGCCTCGGGGCCTGGCGCCCGCCGCTCCGCCTGGGGGCCCGGCGCCCGCCGCCCCGCCTGGGGGCCCAATGCCTGCTGCTCCGCCTGGTGGCCCGGTGCCTGCTGCTCCGCCTGGTGCCCGGAGTCCAGCCCCATGTGCCTCTGCCCGGAGTCCAGCCCCATGTGCCTCTGCCCGGAGTCCAGCCCCATGTGCCTCTGCCCGGAGTCCAGCCCCATGTGCCTCTGCCCGGAGTCCAGCCCCATGTGCCTCTGCCCGGAGTCCAGCCCCATGTGCCTCTGCCCGGAGTCCAGCCCCATGTGCCTCTGCCCGGAGTCCAGCCCCATGTGCCTCTGCCCGGAGTCCAGCCCCATGTGCCTCTGCCCGGAGTCCAGCCCCATGTGCCTCTGCCCGGAGTCCAGCCCCATGTGCCGCTGCCCGGAGTCCTGACTGATGTGCCGCTGCCCGGAGTCCAGCCCGATGAGCCGCTGCCCGGAGTCCAGCCCGATGTGCCGCTGCCCGGAGTCCAGCCCGATGTGCCAGTCTTTGATATCCCGCCAGTTACCAGACCCGGGTGGTGGAACATTTTGCCCAGCTAGGACTGTTTGGAGCATCCTGAGGCCGCTCCTTGAGGGGGGGGGGGGTACTGCCAGGAATGGACTTGCCAGTAACGGTGGGACTCACCTGCCTTGTGGGCTGCAGTACCAGGGCTGGCCAGCGGGTGCTCTCATCAATCAGAGACTCAACCCTGCAGTCAGCCAAACACCTGAAGCTGATTACAGGTGTATTTAAGGGATGGCCAGACCTGCAGTCTGTGCCTTGGTGTGTGTTTTTCCATGGGCCCCTGTATCTTGTAACCTGCGTTCCTGGTCCTGCCTCTGCCTCTGCCTGACTTGTTGCTGACCCGGTCTGATCCTGACCTCTGCTGACTTCTCCTGTTTTGATCCCTGGCTTGTGACCCCGACCATTCTCTCCGCCTGCTCCTCCTGTACCTACCTGCCCGACAGTTATCGACCCGTCCTGCCTGACTACGTTGTGCTCTATATGTGTATGTACCTGTGTATCTGTATCAGTTTTTAGGTTTGGGTTTGATTCACCTTGTTGTATGTATTTGTGTTAGCTTGGGGTTTGGTGCACTGCGTTTATGTTTGTATTGTTAGTCTTTAACCACTTCCTGTCCGGACACTTTTACCCCCTTCCTGTCCAGGCCAATTTTCAGCTTTCGGCGCTCTCACATTGTGAATGACAATTACTCAGGCATACAACACTGTATCTAAATGAAATTATTATCATTTTTTTTAAACAAATAAAGCTTTAATTTGGTGGTATTTAATCATCACTGGGGTTTTTATTTTTTGCTAGAAAAATGAAAAAAGACTGAAAATTTTGAAAAAAAAACATGTTTTTCTTAGTATTTGATACTAAATTTTGCAAATAAATATACTTTCTTCATAAATTTAGGCCAAAATCCATTGTGCTACATTTTGTTGGTAGACATAACCCAAATCAGTGTGTATTATTTAGTCTTTGTGAAAGTTATAGAGTCCACAGACCATGGTATATATATTTGATATATTTGAAAATGTATCAATCCTGATGCACGGACTACCTATATAATTTCTTGGGGCCCTAAAATGCCAGGACAGTACAAATACCCCCCAAACGACCCCTTTTTGGAAAGTAGACAGTCTGAGGTATTTAATGAGAGGCATGGGGAGTTTTTTGAAGTTGTCATTTTTTGCCAATTTTTTAAGGAAACGATGCAAGTAAAAAAAAAATTTTTTTTTTTTCCCACAAAGTTGTCATTTAACACGTTCTTTCTCTCACACGGCATAGGCATACTTGCAATTACACCCCAAAACACATTCTGCTACTCATCCTGAGTATGGCAATACCACATGTGTAAAACGTTTTCACAGCCTAACCACATAGAAGGGCCCCACATCCAATAAGCACCCTTAGGCGTTCTAGGGGCAAAAATTACACATCTAATTTCTTGACTGTCTATCACAGTTTTGGAGGTCCTGGGGCACCAGGACAATTGAATTACCCACAAAATGACCCCATTTTCAAAAGAAAACACCTCAAGGTATGTTTTAAGAGGCATGGGGAGTCCTCTGAAGACTTCATTTTTTGCCACATGTTTTTGGAAAATGTGAAAAGAAAATGAAAATGTATTTTTTTTTACGCAAAGTTGTCAATCTATGAGATATTTCTATTACACAGCATAGGCATACTTAAAATGATACCTCAAAACGCATTCTTTAACTCCTGCTGAATATGGCGATACCAAATGTGTGAGACTTTTTCACAGTCTGGCCACATAGAGGGGCTCCACATCCAATAAGCACCTGTTAGCGTTCTAAGGACAAAAATTACACATCTAATTTCTTGACTACCTATTGCTGTTTTGGAGGTCCTGGAGCATCAGGGCAATGGAATTATCCACAAAATGACCCCATTTTGGAAAGCAAACACCCCAAGGTATGTTTTAAGAGGCATGCAGAGTCTTCTGAAGACTTCATTTTTTGCCACAAGTTTTTGGAAAATGCGAAAAGAAAATGAAAATGTATTTTTTTCTACACAAAGTTGTCAATCTATGAGATATTTCTAATACACTGCATAGGCATACTTAAAATTACACCCCAAAACACATTCTCTAACTCTTCCTGAATATGGTGATACCAAATGTGTGAGACTTTTTCCACAGTCTGGCTACATAGAGGGGTTCCACATCCAATAAGCACCTGTTAGCGTTCTAAGGGCAAAGATCGCACATCTAATTTCTTAACTACCTATTGCTGTTTTGGAGGTCCTGGAGCATCAGGGCAATGGAATTATTCACAAAAAGACCCCATTTTGGAAAGCAAACACCCCAAGGTATGTTTTAAGTTCTCCGTCACTCTCATCTGTCATACTCAGAATTTGAAATGCCTCCTCGCTTGTATATGATCTTTTGGTCATATTTTTGACACTGATCAGGACCCACTGGTATGGCAGTGATCAGGATGATGGTGTTGCAGTGAGGGACAGATATCTGGCTGCAGTTGGTTCACACTAGTCACTGTTGGGCAAAAATCAGAGATACAGTGAGGTGGCAGGCAATGTTTTGTGAGTGTGTGTAAACTGTGTGCAAAGGCTGAAAATTACTCACAGTTAGCTGTACTGGATCTCTCTCCTCACAGACGATGGCAGTGAACAGGATCCACTGGTGTGGCAGAGATCAGGGACACTTTATGAACAGGGACACTGTAAGGTGATCAGGGACACTGATTGGGCCACTGTATGGTGATCAGGGCCACTGCTGGGCCACTGCGGTGATCAGGGACACTGCTGGGCCACTTGTGTGGCGATCAGGGACACTGTGGCAATCAGGGACACTGTGGCGATCAGGGACACTGCTGGACCACTTGTGCGGCGACCATGGACACTGCTGGGCCACTGCGATGATCAGGACACTGCTGGGCCACTTGTGTGGCGATCAGAAACACTGCTGGGCAACTGCGGTGATCAGGGACACTGCGGTGATCAGGGGCACTGCTGGACCACTTGTCCGGCGATCAGGGACACTGCTGGCCACTTGTGTGGTGATCAGGGACACTGCTGGGCCACTTGTGTGGTGATCTGGGCCACTGCGGCAATCAGGGACACTGCGGTGATCAGGGACACTGCTGGACCACTTGTGCAGCAATCGGGGACACTGCGGTGATCAGGGACACTGCGGCGATCAGGGACACTGCTGGACCACTTCTGCGGCGATCAGGGACACTGCTGGGCCACTGCGATGATCAGGACACTGCTGGGCCACTTGTGTGGCAATCAGAAACACTGCTGGACTACTGTGGTGATCAGGGACACTTCGGTGATCAGGGGCACTGCTGGACCACTTATCCGGCGATCAGGGACACTGCTGGGCCACTTGTGTGGTGATCAGGAACACTGCTGGGCCAATGTGGGGATCAGGGACACTGCTGGGCCAATTGTGTGGGGATCAGGGACACTGCTGGGCCAATGCGGTGATCAGGGACACTGCTGGGCCACTTGTGTGGTGATCAGGAACACTGCTGGGCCAATGCGGTGATCAGGGACACTGCTGGGCCACTTGTGTGGTGGTCAGGGACACTGCTGGGCCACTGCGGCGATCAGGGACACTGCTGGACCACTTGTGCGGCAATCAGGGACACTGCGGTGATCAGGGACACTGCTGGGCCACTGTGGTGATCAGGGACACTGCTGGACCACTTGTGCGGCAATCGGGGACAATGCTGGGTTACTTGTGCGGCGATCAGGGACACTGCTGGGCCACTTGTGTGGCGATCAGGGACACTGCTGGGCCACTGCGGCAATCAGGGACACTGCGGCAATCAGGGACACTGCTGGACCACTTGTGCGGCAATCAGGGACACTGTGGCGATCAGGAACACTGCTGGACCACTTGTGCGGCAATCAGGGACACTGCGGTGATCAGGGACACTGCTGGGCCACTGCGGCGATCAGGGACACTGCTGGACCACTTGTGCGGCAATCAGGGACACTGCGGTGATCAGGGACACTGCTGGGCCACTGCGGCAATCAGGGACACTTCTGGGCCACTTGTGTGGCAATCAGGGACACTGCTTGGCCACTTGTGTGACGATCAGGGACACTGCTTGGCCACTGCGGCGATACTGCTGGGCCACTTGTGTGACGATCAGGGACACTGCTTGGCCACTGCGGCGATCAGGGATACTGTGACGATCAGGGACACTGTGGCGATCAGGAACACTGCTGGGCCACTATGTGGTGATCAGGGACACTGACAATCAGGGACACTGCTGGGCCACTTGTTGGGCAATCAGGGCCACTTGTGGCGATCAGGGCCACTTGTGGGGGCGATCAGGGCCACTTGTGGGGGCGATCAGGGACACTTGTGGGGGCGATCAGGGACACTTGTGGGGGCGATCAGGGACACTTGTGGGGGCGATCAGGGACACTTTAGGGGCGATCAGGGACACTTTAGGGGCGATCAGGGACACTTTAGGGGCGATCAGGTGTCACTGAGGTGGAAGGCAGTTAGCTACAACCCTCTTCTTCGCTGTTTCTCCTCTCACAGACAACTCCGTGAGAGGAGAAGGAGGCGGAAGCAGCACCATGCGGCTTTTGTTTACACTTAAGCTGTGTCCTTATTGGACACAGCTGATCACATGGTATGGGACCGATTTCATTGGTCCCATACCATGTCACGTAATCCACCGTGTCCGTCGGACTCGGCGATCATCGGGCTCGCGGGTGCGCGCTCTAGGAGCCGCACACGAGCCTCAGATACAAGGTGCCGTTTAGAGACGGCAACCCGCTCCTGTAGGTGTCCCGTCCTGCCGTTTATAAACAGCGGCCGGACGGGAAGTGGTTAATAAATTGTCTTATTGTTTATACTATATCTGAAGCCTGCGTTTCCCTGCGTCAGTTCACATACCTCTGGTCATTCCCGGAGCCCTGACATTACCATGATACTCATGCCCCTAGAGTACTGAGAGTGTGCAGCATGGAACTGAAGGGGAAACTTAGAGCGTTTCAAAAGATGAAGAGTATCCAAAGTCATGTGAGTCTCCTGAAGGCATACAATGTAAGGGTCTTGATGGCTGAGGAATATTGAGACAGCCGTTCTCTTCTTTGGTCATGCAGGCCACAGACATTCCAAGAAAGGACAATATCCTTTTGATTACTCATAGTTATGAAGGAGGTTATGAAGACTAGGAGTGTGATTCCTCAGGAGTAGTGTTCCATGTCCCAAGGAAGTGTTTGGCAGGATATCGTCAGCATGAGAAGGCTTTGCAGAGGCCTGAGGGAGCTGCCACCCCCTCTATCACTCATCGCCATCTGCCCAACACAAGAAGTACTGCACTTCCTTATTTACTCCATGATTTAATCATAAAGAACAGTGGAGCTGAGCCCCACCAGAGGTCAGAGAGTGAAGAAACAACCAGAACTGTCTTTTATAGGAGGGACAGTGATAAGGGGATTATAGGACGAGGGTCCCCATCCCCTCTATCACTCATCACCATCTTCCCAACACAAGAAGTACTGCACTTCCTTATTTACTCCATGATTTAGTCATGAAGAACAGCGGGGCTGAGCCCCACCAGAGGTATTGTAGCCCCACCTGGCAAGTATTGTTTTTAATCTTTATCCCTGCTGTGGGCAAGCTGCAGGGCTCTCCTTTCAGGTGCCAGCCTCTGCCACCCCGTGTGTGTGATCCTCTCCTGTACCTACTATGCTTCCCCGGCTCTGCTTGCCCATCTGTGGACCCGGTTCAGTGGGTCCCGGAGTGTAGAGGGGATGGAGGAGATGTTCACTCCCTTCTTGTCCTGACCCAGAAGTGACTTTATGACAGATTTCCCGACCATCGAGGATGGCAAAGAATATAATGCGGTGCGATGTGCTCTACATTACATCCAATGGAGTACAGGGGAGACATTGGGGGTCTTTTAGACCCTGGATGTCTCAATAAAGAGAACCTCTCATCAAAAGTCATCACATAGATGACTTTGTCCCCTTAAGTAAAATGTTTTTCTTTAATTGTAAAGAATTAACGTTACACCTAAGTACATAACTCCTCCCCTTGAAAAATTTTAAGGCACCCCCACATATATGCATGGCAAAAGGTATCCAACATGTCAACTTAAGGTCTGACATGTTGGATATCTATTTACTCGCTGCAACCTCGGCTTTTATATTTTTACAAATAAATGGGTTATTTATTGCTTTTTTGTGCCCTGAAATTAACTTAAGTGTATCCTCCTTCGCACTCACACAATACACGCAATCCTCCACCCACATCGATGGGAACACCCTGGACCTCGTCTTCTCCCACCTCTGTACCCTCAACCAGTTCACTAACACCCCCTTCCCTCTCTCCGACCACCACCTCCTCACGTTCTCCGTCTCCCCTTCCCCCAACTCCCCCCCAAAAGCGCCAAACCATCACCAGCCGCAACCTGAACCCGGCCCCCCTCCACTTGGCTGCCGACCACCTACACGACAGCATCCTTCCACTGTCATGTCCTGACCTAGCCACCACCACGTACAAAGACTCTCTGTCAGCTGCCCTAGACTCTCTGGCACCCCTTACCACACGCAACATCAAACCTAGACTGCTTCAACCATGGCAGAATGACCACACTAAATGCCTCAAACATCGCCGTCACGCGCTGGAGAGACTATGGCGCAAAACCAGGTCCCCTCATGCATTCTCCCTCTACAAATCTGCCTTCCTCACTTACACCTCCTCCCTCCACGCCGCCAAGCAGGCCTACTTTGTAAACCTGATCAACACCCTCTCCACCTGCCCTCGCTGACTCTTCTCCACCTTCAACTCCCTGCTCTCCCCCCCCCTCCACTCAGTACCTCACTCACCGCCCACGAGATTGCCACCCATTTCCACAACAAGATTGACTCAATCCGTAAGGACATTGTCAACTCGCAATCTACCTCCCCACCTAGCCTCCCCCCTATCACCCCCTCTTCTCTCCCCTCCCCTGACCTCGCAACCACACTGCCCCCCACCACACCCAAGGCCCCGCTTACCGTAACCCCCCCAGCACTGTACTCCTTCAGCCCTGCTACCACTGAGGAAGTCACCAGGGTCTTCTCAGAAGCCCGCCTCACTACCTGCCCCCTGGATCCTATCCCCTCTCAACTCCTCCGGTCACCCCCCTCTTCCCTCATCCGCTCCCTCACCCATATCTTCAATCTCTCCCTCACTACTGGCACATTACCCTCCCCCCTAAAGCATGCGCACATCACCCCCATACTCAAAAAGCCCTCCCTGGACCCCACTGACCCAAACAACCTCAGACCCATCTCCCTGTTGCCACTCACTTCCAAGCTCCTTGAGCGCCTAATCTACGATCACCTAAGCGCCCACCTAACTCACAACAACCTCCTTGATCCACTACAGTCCGGCTTCCGTCCCCTACACTCCACCGAAACCGCCCTCCTCAAAATCACTAACGACCTACTAACCGCCAAAGCCAAAGGCGACTACTCTGTCCTCCTCCTCCTGGACCTCTCCGCGGCCTTCGACACAGTTGACCACCCCCTCCTCCTTAATAAACTACTCTCCCTTGGCATCAGAGACACCGCTCTCTCCTGGTTCTCCTCTTACCTATCCCAACGCTCCTTCAGCGTTTCCTACAACAGTGCCACCTCCCCCTCCCTCCCCCTCTCTGTTGGGGTCCCCCAAGACTCTGTCCTTGGACCCCTTCTATTCTCCATCTACACCTCCTCCCTTTGCAAACTCATACACTCACACGGCTTAAACTACCACCTCCACGCTGATGACACTCAAATTTACCTCTCAACCCCCCCACCTCACCCCCACATTCTCTGCCCGCATCAATCACCTCCTAAATGACATCTCAGACTGGATGTCGCTCCATTTCCTCAAGATTAACCTCTCCAGAACCGAGCTTCTCGTCTTCCCCCCTGCCCTCACCCCCCCCATCCTATCCATCATCACCAACAACACCACCATCAATCCCGCCCCGCAAGCCAAAGTCCTTGGCGTCATTCTGGACTCAAACCTTTCCTTCCAACCTCATGTCAAATCACTTACAAACATATGCAGGCTCCACCGCCGCAACATCGCCAAAATACGCTCCTTCCTTACCCCAGACACCACCAAACTACTCGTACACTCCCTCATCATCTCACGCCTGGACTACTGCAACTCCCTCCTCACCGGCCTACCCCAGTGCAGGCTCTCCCCGCTTCAGACCATCCTGAACTCAGCAGCTAGACCAGGGGTGGGCAAACTTTTTGACTTGAAGGCCGCAATGGGTTCATATATTGGACCCGGGGGCCGGACCAAGAGTAGATGAATGATGTGTATGTGTCATCCATAGTAAGTATAGTAATATTCCCCCATAGTAAGCATAGTAATTCATCCCCCATATAGTAATTCATCCCCCATATAGTAATTCATCCCCATATAGTAATTCATCCCCCCTATAGTAATTCATCCCCCATATAGTAATTCATCCCCCATATAGTAATTCATCCCCCATAGTAATTCATCCCCCATATAGTAATTCATCCCCCATATAGTAATTCATCCCCCATATAGTAATTCATCCCTCATATAGTAATTCATCCCCCATAGTAATTCATCCCCCATATAGTAATTCATCCCCCATATAGTAATTCATCCCCCATAGTAATTCATCCCCCATATAGTAATTCATCCCCCATATAGTAATTCATCCCCCATATAGTAATTCATCCCTCATATAGTATTTCATCCCCCATAGTACTATTCCCCCCCCAAGTAGTAAGCCAAGTCCCCCCTGTGTCAATTCACTTACCTTTGCTCTGCGCGTTCCTCTCGCCGTGTTCCCGCGCCGTTCCGGTCTTCAGGGCGGACTGTGAGAGGAGCCTAGCTCCCCTCACGTTCGTCACACTGCCCCGCCTATACACATCCTGACAGCCACATCCGCGGGCAGGATTAAAAGGTCCGCCGGGCTGTATACGGCCCGCGGGCCGTAGTTTGCCCATTGCTGGGCTAGACTCATCCACCTCACCACCCGCTCCACCTCTGCCACCCCCCTCTGCCTATCCCTCCACTGGCTCCCGGTTGCCCAACGCATCAAATTCAAACTACTCACTCTGACCTACAAAGCCATTCACAACACTGCCCCTAACTACCTCACCAACCTGATTCCCAAGTACCACCCTACCCGTACCCTTCGCTCTTCACAGGACCTCCTTCTGTCTTGCCCCCTGGTCTCCTCCTCCCACACACCAAACAAGAGATCCCTGTGCTCAAATCCATACAGCTAGTGCATGCATTTATCCATCAGGTGCTAAAGGGGTGTAACCACATTAACTCTAGAAATTCTGAAGTATATACCAGTGTGCAGAGGGTCCTTCAGAATTCCTCCCACACACGTCTGCAAGACTTCTCCAGGTCCTCCCCCATCCTCTGGAACTCACTACCCCAATCCATCAGACTGTCACCTTCCCTCTTCACCTTCAGGCGCTCCCTGAGAACCCACCTCTTCAGGGAAGCCTACCCCACCCTCACCTAACAGCCGTTCTTCATTCCTCCTACCACTCCATCCCCCACAGCCACTTCCTCCTGTACCACTACCCCCTCCCTCCTAGATTGTAAGCTCGGAAGAGTAGGGCCCTCTAACCCCTCGTGTGCTGTTTGTAGTTGCTGTAATGTTTCATGTATTGTCCCCCCTCTATTGTACAGCGCTGAGCAAACCCTTTGGCGCTATATAAACTCCATGTAATAATAATAATTTATTACTGAAATTTGGCATTTCCTAGACTTTGTGATATTTTGTGACATAAAAATTAGAACTGCCGCTATTTTATTCTCTAAAGTCTCTACTTTCAGAAAATCGATATTTTGGGGGTTTTGTGTCATCTTCAGGATAAAATGATTTTTTTAATGTGCAAAAATGCCAAAACGGCTCTGGGAGTGAAAGGGAGAAAAATAAGCCGGACACTCCCCTTTCCTGAGGAGCAGCCAATCGGTTCTCATTACACTGCAAGGTCTCTCCCCTCCCTGCTAGTCCCCGGGTGCGGTGCTGGAGACAGGCGGGGGAGGGGAGGAGGAGATAAGCAGAACAATGTTACACATATTACACATTTAAGTTGCTATAAAGCCCCTTTCATTGCTTAAACCCCCAACATTCCTAAAAGAGCCTCAGATTTATATACATTTGTTGTAAATAGGAAATAACATCTTATTACCTCCTCTGCTGCCACTTCCACCACCGTCTCCTCTTTACTTCTTCCCGCCTCACCTCTCATCTGGAACTTCCTGTCTGTACCTGACATCACTTCCTGTCTGTACCTGACATCACTTCCTGTCTGTGCCTGACATCACTTCCTGTCTGTCCCTGACATCACTTCCTGTCTGCATTCCATAGAGACTTCCTGTGTGAGTATAGGTGAGATCATCACCTTGTGGAGTTCAGAGGAACTGCAGCCCCGAGATCCATCCCATAATCCCCCTTCCTGTATAATATGTACCTTACAGGGATACTACGGGAGATGAAACATTACTGAATAAAGGAAGAAGAAATAAATGTAACTCTTATGTAACCAACTGTTCAACAAACATCTCTTATTACATATAGAAAAGTCTTACAAACACAGAACACAAAATACAAATGTATAGCTAATGAGAGCGATCCCGCCAAACCTGATCCTTCTGGGGGGGACAATGCAAAAATATATATCAATCCACTCATAATGACATCATCTTCTGGGAGTGTCTGCACATCCATCCATTTCATACACATTTCATTGTCTCAGCAGATCTCCTGCAGCCTATTAGCACCCATTTCCCTCTCTATGTCTCAGCAGATCTCCTGCAGCCTATTAGCACCCATTTCATACACATTTCATTGTCTCTGCAGATCTCCTGCAGCCTATTAGCACCCATTTCCCTCTCTATGTCTCAGCGGATCTCCTGCAGCCTATTAGCACCCATTTCCCTTTCTACGTCTCAGCGGATCTCCCGCAGCCTATTAGCACCCATTTCCCTCTCTATGTCTCAGCGGATCTCCTGCAGCCTATTAGCACCCATTTCCCTATTTATGTCTCAGCAGATCTCCCGCAGCCTATTAGCACCCATTTCCCTTTCTATGTCTCGGCGGATCTCCTGCAGCCTATTAGCACCCATTTCCCTCTCTATGTCTCAGCAGATCTGCAGCCTATTAGCACCCATTTCCCTCTCTATGTCTCGGCAGATCTTCTGCAGCCTATTAGCACCCATTTCCCTCTCTATGTCTCGGCAGATCTCCTGCAGCCTATTAGCACCCATTTCCATCTCTATGTCTCGGCAGATCTCCTGCAGCCTATTAGCACCCATTTCCCTCTCTATGTCTCAGCAGATCTCCTGCAGCCTATTAGCACCCATTTCCATCTCTATGTCTCAGCGGATCTCCTGCAGCCTATTAGCTCCCATTTCCCTCTCTATGTCTCAGCGGATCTCCTGCAGCCTATTAGCACCCATTTCCCTCTCTATGTCTCAGCAGATCTCCTGCAGCCTATTAGCTCCCATTTCCATCTCTATGTCTCAGCAGATCTCCTGCAGCCTATTAGCACCCATTTCCCTCTCTATGTCTCAGCAGATCTCCTGCAGCCTATTAGCACCCATTTGCCTTTCTATGTCTCGGAAAATCTCCTGCAGCCTATTAGCTCCCATTTCCCTCTCTATGTCTCGGCGGATCTCCTGCAGTCTATTAGCACCCATTTCCCTCTCTATGTCTCAGCGGATCTCCTGCAGCCTATTAGCACCCATTTCCCTCTCTATGTCTCAGTAGATCTCCTGCAGCCTATTAGCACCCATTTCCCTCTCTATGTCTCAGCGGATCTCCTGCAGCCTATTAGCACCCATTTCCCTCTCTATGTCTCAGCAGATCTCCTGCAGCCTATTAGCACCCATTTCCCTCTCTATGTCTCGGCAGATCTCCTGCAGCCTATTAGCACCCATTTCCCTCTCTATGTCTCAGCAGATCTCCTGCAGCCTATTAGCACCCATTTCCCTTTCTATGTCTCGGAAGATCTCCTGCAGCCTATTAGCTCCCATTTCCCTCTCTATGTCTCAGCAGATCTCCTGCAGCCTATTAGCTCCCATTTCCCTTTCTCTGTCTCAGCGGATCTCCTGCAGCCTATTAGCACCCATTTCCCTTTCTATGTCTTAGCAGATCTCCTGCAGCCTATTAGCTCCCATTTCCCTCTCTATGTCTCGGCGGATCTCCTGCAGTCTATTAGCTCCCATTTCCCTCTCTATGTCTCAGCGGATCTCCTGCAGCCTATTAGCACCCATTTCCCTCTCTATGTCTCAGCGGATCTCCTGCAGCCTATTAGCACCCATTTCCCTCTCTATGTCTCAGCGGATCTCCTGCAGCCTATTAGCACCCATTTCCCTCTCTATGTCTCAGCGGATCTCCTGCAGCCTATTAGCACCCATTTCCCTCTCTATGTCTCAGCGGATCTCCTGCAGCCTATTAGCTCCCATTTCCCTCTCTATGTCTCGGCAGATCTCCTGCAGCCTATTAGCACCCATTTCCCTCTCTATGTCTCAGCAGATTTCCTGCAGCCTATTAGCTCCCATTTCCATCTCTATGTCACACATTACAACAAGCAGTCACAAAGGTAAATGTAAAATAAAAGCAGAGAGGGAGAGAAGGCTGATAAAGCAGCTCATCGATGAGAGGTACATAAGAACATACAATGTCAATACAAAACAGTGACATGGCCATCAATCACAAACGATCGGAGCAGACAGATCGGTGTCATAGGTGTCCCGTGGGTCCTGAACTGCCTCCAGCGCAGGGACAGTAGCAGGGTGTAAAGCAGGTAGGTACTCCAACTGTCTCATTTCTGCTCTGACCTTCATCAGTGCCGGTAACATGGGGGACATAGAAGACAGCCAATGCATGGGAATGGTTCTCCTGGCTGCCCTCAGAATGGAGGTGGAAAGTTTCCTCGCACATTTAGAGAGACCCGAAAAGGTAGACCCAACAGAAAGTAAATGGGCTCAAAAGGGACAGGAGCCAGGAAAAGTAACCACAATGGGGTAAGGCCCGCCTCCAAAAGGGCGCAATGGACCGGCAATCCCAAAAAATGTGGAAAAGAGTGTCAGTTTCCGTCCCACAACACCAGCAAACAGAAGAAACATTCGGGTTACGATCATGGAGAACCTCAGGGGTCCGATACCAAAACATGGGGGTCTTAGAAGGATTTTCTGTATACATTACACACACAGAAGATTTAGAAGAGGCCTCCCAAATCCTACTCCATTGATCCAACCCAATATCACATTGAAGGAAACGGGACCATTTACACATATAAAGGGGAGAACCAATAGAAAAAGGGCATCTACAAGCAATGCATACGTAGCGGAAATGATGTCCCGGTGGTGTGGGCCTTGGATGCAGATATGATCTAAAGGGGTAGGTTGTTCAAGAGTCAGAGAAGAGGCTTTGGAGGCAAAAATGTGTTGTATCTGTAGATAAAATACTGATGGGGTGGAATGCGAGCAGCTTTTTGAATGTCAGGGAAGGATTTAAGGTTGTGAATTATGGGATTGACCAAATGTTGCAATTGGAATAGATTAACCTCAGCCCAAGGAGGGACTCGACCAATGGCCAGACTATCTGGGAGACTTGGATTAAAAATGATGTTGGTCAAGGGGGAACACTTAGAGCCTAGGATGAATCTAACCCTACACCTCCTCCATATAGACAACATAAACTGCATGGGTCCTAATATGAGAGGAGAGGTAGTGCGGGCTGTGACAAAATAAGTCCCCCTCATTCCCTCTTTACACCAAGTCATGGCCAGACATGCACGCCTCTGTTAGCTAGTCACTGTGGGCGTGTGCATGTGGGTGGGATCCGTGACAACCTCTGATGACTCCTCTGTCATCCAATAAAGCTGATGGACCTCAGATGTCTTCCTTGTCCTACGATGAAGCTGATGGACCTCTGATGTCTCCCCAGTCCTCTGATGAAGTTGATGGACCTCTGATGACTCCCCTGTCCTCCAATAAAGCTGATGGAACTCTGATGTCTCCCTTGTCCTACGATGAAGCTGATGGACCTCTGATGTCTCCCCTGTCCTCTGATGAAGCTGATAGACCTCTGATTTCTCCTCTGTCCTCTGATAAAGCTAATGGACCTCTGATGTCTCCCCTGTCTCCAATGAGGCTGATGGACCTCTGATGTCTCCCCTGTCCTCTGATGAAGCTGATAGACCTTTGATTTCTCCTCTGTCCTCTGATGAAGCTAATGGACCTCTGATGTCTCCCATCTCCAATGAGGCTGATGGACCTCTGATGTTTGCCTATCCTCTGATGAAGCTGATGGACCTCTGATAACTCCCCTGTCCTCTGATAAAGCTGATGGACCTCTGATGTCTCCCCTGTCCTCTGATAGAGCTGATGGACCTCTGATGACTCCCCTGTCCTCTGATGAAGCTGATGGACCTCTGATGACTCCCCTGTCCTCTGATAAAGCTGATGGACCTCTGATGTCTCCCCTGTCCTCTGATGAAGCTGATGGACCTCTGATGACTCCCCTGTCCTCTGATAAAGCTGATGGACCTCTGATGACTCCCCTGTCCTCTGATAAAGCTGATGGACCTCTGATGACTCCCCTGTCCTCTGATGAAGCTGATAGACCTCTGATGACTCCCCTGTCCTCTGATAAAGCTGATGGACCTCTGATGACTCCCCTGTCCTCTGATAAAGCTGATGGACCTCTGATGTCTCCCTTGTTCTACAATGAAGCTGATGGACATTTTGATATCTCCCCTGTTCTCAGATGAAGCTGATTGACCTATAATGTCTCTCCTGTCATCTGATGAAGCTGATGGACCTCTGATGTCTCCCTTGTTCTACAATGAAGCTGATGGACATTTTGATGTCTCCCCATTCTCAGATGAAGCTGATGGACTTCTGATGTCTCTCCTGTCATCTGATGAATCTGATGGACCTCTGATGACTCCCCTGTCATCTGATGAAGCTGATGGACCTCTGACGTCTCCCCATCCTCTGATATCCACCAGTCAATGTTCACTGAAGGAAGGGGGATCCAAGAGTGAATGTTCACCATGGGAAGTGGAAATCCAGGAGTAAATGTTCAATGAAGGAAGGGGGGATCCAGGAGAGAATGTTCACTAATCTCCCACCCCTCTAACTGGCATCACCCCGTGTCAATCCTAGGTGTGCTAATGGGCCCATGGCATAGGTGTAAGGGGGGACCTACCTTTACCAGGGTTTGTGGGGAAAACCCCCATTGCTGGGCTATGCAGGGGTACCTACCATTACTTATGTGTATAGAGGAATCCACCATAACCTGGGTGTGTGCGGGAGGGCTCACCATTAACAGGGTGTGTGCGCGGGGGGGGCACCATTGCTGGGGTGTGTGGGGGAACCCCCCATTACAATGGAGTTCAGGGGAGCCAACCATTACTGGGGTATATGGGGGACCCACCATTTGTCAATAAGATAACACCTTGTTATCATTAGTTCATTTTTAAGTGGAGTTCCCCTTCATCTTCATACTTCTCCTAATGCTGGATGAGGGTCTGGTATGGATATTAAAGGGGAACCCCACACCTATTTAGTTTTGAAGCAGAGTTTTCCTTTATATTGTTAGACCTCACAGTTGAGCTGAACTTTTACTGCCCCCTATATCTGCAGAGGCAGTGGGCAGCATCTACACATATCCCAGTAGTGATGGTTGTCTTCGCAGTCACAGCAGGAATTATCCCCAAGATGTCACTTTTGATGGGTGTATCTCCTGCTGAATGTGACCCATTGAAGTGAATGAGGCTGTTCTTTGACCCCAACAAGTGCAGGCAATGCATGTGACTCACAAACTGCAGCAAAAACACAAGGCAGGTGCATTTTTGATGTGGTTTGCCATGTTTTCCATTGATTTCAATGGGGAGGTGCATTTTTTGTGTGGCTTTTTTTTTACCACACCAAACCTGCACTAAAAATTTGACAAGCAGGACTTTGAAAAATGCAGCGGCCCCGCATCGGCTGAGTGTAAAAAGGAATCTGGGAGGGAAATGTAATTTGTTGGCAATTTAAAACTCTTCTCTAGATTTGTAAATGTCAGGGACGTGCGATGATTGACACCCCCTTACCCAGATAATGGGGACTTGTAATCTGACAGATTCACACAGGAATTGTTCATTGCTGAAGGAACCCCGAGAACCCTTTGGAGGAACCCTGACTGAGGAAGGCTGGACTAGGCAGTCATATATTTCTGTCCTCCTTGGTGGGAGTGGAGGTGACCCCTCTATCAGTGTAGCGATCCCCCCAAAGGGGGTAAGTTTGTTCACTCCAGCACTCTGCCTCCCAACCCCAAGAACTGTCTCAGCCCCAACTGACACCCCTGACAATAGTGAAGTACAAGGACCAATGAAAAGCACACACGGTATAATAAACACAGAGATCAGCTTTACTGTAAGACCTCTATGGGAAGTAATAAACATGAACAACAGGTATACGTTCGGTGAATCCAGAGAACAGCAAATCCTGAGACCGGAAGCAATATAACTCACTTTTACACTCAGGCTGCTTTCAGGGGATTCCAACCATGAATAACCCCAAGAGCAGAGGAAACACTTACATGGCGCCCTCAAAGTGGGTCTAAACCCCTTTACATAAACTCAGCTCTATGATGTCCAAGCAGGAGGAGAGCAGAAGGATGACTCTCTGTGGTGTCAGACTTCTCCCTTCTAACCCCCGACACCACAAGCCCAATAGGCAAACACTGCGCCCAACTGATGCTTCATAGCTACTTTCCAAGGTAGAGCTATTCCCTCCCACACCATGCAATATAGAGGCCTGAATACGCATGCGCGTGCCCGTATGGCACCAGTAACTTCAGTCTCTTGGTAACAGGATGAATGTTGGGGTCTTCAGCGAGACACTTTCATTGGTGCACTTACACTCCTATGGTAAAGTATCATTGTAATCCCGTGGCAGGATTTGTATAGCAAAGCAAACACTGTGTCTGTATAGCAGGACCATCTACACAACCCAGTGCCTGGTGAGTATGGGAGAAGTGTCATGTCTCTGTGTGCCGTGTTCCTGTCATCTGCCAGGGGGGCAAAATCCCTCTCACCAGATCCTGGGACTAAGGCCCAAACCATGGTCCTGGAAATGACCGGCTCCTGTGGTCACCTCACGATGAGCCCTTCACACTGTCGGTGTAGGCACTGTACTGTAGGCCACATCTCTCAGGTTGGATGTTCCCTGACTGATGCAGATACCTAAACATGGAGTGAACTGACCCTGAGCACTTCTCTGCCAGGTCCAGACTGTCTCCTGCCACATGCAGACTGCCTCCCCTCAGGAAAAACAAGATGGAGTCCTTCACTCTGCTCTCACTAAGCATGCTGGTCTCTGTAGTTCCATCCCTCATATCAGCCTATCAGGCCATTTCTGTTCAGGACTGTATATCCCACAATGCTTTGCAGCTGCACCTCCTGCTTGAGAAAGTCCCTGTCATTGACTCCTTAAATCGCTCTTCTGATTGGCTCTCTCTGTATTACAGTCTGAGAGGAGAAGGGAGGGGCTGAAATCCCTGACTGCCTTGTGTGTATCCAGTGCAAGTGTCAGATTTCACAGGAGATGCCAGTCAGCAGGTTACAGCAGTCACAGATAGGAGTCATTTCCTCCCCTACACAAGGATCTACAGTCCATACACACCCAGCACAAGGCCGGGGCCACACTACCAGAAGCTTCTCGGGGCTGCAGTTCCTCTGAGCTCCACAAGGTGGGGATCTCACTTCTACCCACACAGGAAGTCTCTCTGGAAGACAGGAAGTGATGTCAGGTACAGACAGGAAGTTCCGGGTGAGAGCTGAATTGGGAGGAAGCAGAGAGGAGACGTTGCTGGAAGTGGCAGCAGAGGAGGTAATAAGATGTTATTTCCTATTTACACCCAGTAACCCTCATCATGTCCGTCCTCTTCCTCCATAGTCATGTCCGTCCTCTTTCTCCATAGTCATGTCCGTCCTCTTCCTCCATAGTCATGTCCATCCTCCATAGTCACTGTGACGTCTTTTATCTCCAGCAGATGATGATACACACATATATAGTGTGGGAACCCAGATTAACCCCTTCAGGGGCAGAACATTCCCCCACTTCCAGGGCCGGAACATTCTCCTCATTGTGGAGAGGTGTCACCTTCTCCTCTCATCAGTCTATACTAATGGATTATACCACTTTTATAAGTGGTGGGGAATGGAGAATCCTATGACATCACACTGACCTCACAGCTCCTCCTCCCAATGTCCCTCCATCCAGAATCAGAGAATCCTATGACATCACACTGACCTCACAGCTCCTCCTCCCAATGTCCCTCCATCCGGAGTCAGAGAATCCTATGACATCACACTGACCTCACAGCTCCTCCTCCCAATGTCCTTCCATTTGGCTCCTTTCTTTTTATTCTATGGTCTTAGGATGTGGGAGACCCTTGGCATCCTCATAAGCAAAACAGAACTGTAGATCCTGTGTTGTGTGTAATGATGTCATAATTCCTTATACCCTGCGTAGTGTGGGGGTCCTGTGGGGGGAAATTGTACCTCAGCCTGAAGTGGGGCTTTAATAAAATGGAGACCTGAATGGAGAGGTGAGGAGGATTCTGGGAATATCATTTGATGTGACTATTTGTGTTCAGATGTAGAGTTTTCCTCCTGTGAAGTCTGGAGATCATATGACATCACATTGCCTCCACCTCCCTCCCTGATAGAAGAGAGAAAGAAGAAGAAGATTCTAGAAGTCACCAGAGAGATCACTGAGCTGCTGACAGGAGAGGTGAGCGGTGCCGGGAATTCTGGGACATTCTCCAGTAACAGACAAGGGATGTGTCTGGATGGTGACTGTATCATTGTGTGTGTCAGGTTCCTATAAGGTGTCAGGGTGTCACTGTCTATTTCTCCATGGAGGAGTGGGAGTATTTAGAAGGACACAAGGATCTCTACAAGGACGTCATGATGGACAATCAGCCGCCCCTCACATCACCGGGTAAGAGGAGACTTTATTGTAAAGGAGAGAGCAGTACGGAGGATCCACCTAGATCCCCCATCATCTGATAAACACATAGAAACAATGGATTCAGTCAGTGTGTGTGTTTCCTACAGATGGATCCAGTCATGGGAACCCACCAGAGAGATGTCCCCGTCCTCTGTATTCCCGGGATTCCACACAGGAAGGTCACACCATCCCTCACCATCATCAGGTAGATGAGGAACAATCACTGATAGTATCATTATGATCTGTACATTATCTGCATTGTTACCATTGATGGCATTTTTATTATATATTCAGAGTGGAAACCTGAGAGATCCTAAAGTTGAGGTTAAAGAAGAGATAAAAGAGGAGGAGGATGAGGATGGGGGGATGGAGAAGTCAGAGCTTCTAAAAGAACACAAAGATCTGTACCAGGACACCATGGTGGAGTCATCCAGCTACAGGAACCCACCAGAGAGATGTCCCCGTCCTCTGTATTCCCGGGATTCCACACAGGAAGGTCACACCATCCCTCACCATCATCAGGTAGATGATGACAATTATTGGTAGTTGTGATTTATACACAGCATGTTTGTTACAATGAATGTTTTATTATATCTTTCAGAGTGGAATCCTCGGGGATGAGAATATTGATGTTAAAGAAGAGTATAAAGAGGAGGATGAGGAGTATGGAGTGATGGAGGAGTTTTCAGAAGGACACAAGGATATGATGGAGCCACCTAATACCAGGAACCCACCAGAGAGATGTCCCCGTCCTCTGTATTCCCGGGATTCCACACAGGAAGGTCACACCATCCCTCACCATTACAAGGTTGGTGGGGCGGAGAGCATGGACTTGGGACAATATATGGATTTTTTATGTGAGGTTATATTTTACAGAGAACCTCTTCTATAATTTTCTTGGTTTAGGGTGAAGATCTGATAGATATAAAAGTTGAGGTGAAAGCAGAAGAAGAAGAGGCGTATGTGAGGGATGATCAGCAGTCTATGGAGGAGGATGGAATAACGGGGACATTTATAGAGGAGGACACTCCTACAGAGATCAGCACAGGTGGGTCATGAACACTAAATCCATTCCTCCACCCATACTTGTCACACTTCCCTTCACATTGATCCAGCACCGGGTTTTGCCTCCTGTCCGTGTTGCTCGGGTTCCTGCCTATCCCCCCTGAACCTAGGTATTATCAAGTCTTTGTACCTGTGTGTTAGTGTTCCAGCAACGTGTCTTCATGTGGAAGCCGCACCCCTCTGGTTCCTGTGGTGGTCACTGCTGCTTGAGTATTCCCATATTCTGTGTGCTGTTTGATCCTGTCTTTGTTCTCTGTGTTTTCCCTCTGGCTGTGCAGTTATATTCCCTTTGGTTTCTGTCCGTGGATCCCCTCATTTCCTGTTGCTGTGTGTGTCCTTCTCAGCATTGTTTCCTGTTGTTTGCCTGCAGCCCTTTCCATCTTGCTGAGTCTCTCTCTCTGCACCATTGCTCAGCATCCCTCCCTCTCCTGCACTTTACACGTGTTCCCTGCATCCTCTCCCCCGGAGCCCCTTCCTAGGTTGCTGCAGTAGGTGACCTTGGTTCCTAGTATCCTGTGTGTACCGCGTGTCCTTCCAGCATGCTATTTGGTTGCACTGTGCCTGCACGGGTGTGTTAGAGAGCCGCAACCTGGGGTGATTAGTATAATACCCGTCTGATATAAGGTGTAGAGCAAAAGATTCCCAATAGTAGGTGTCGGCACAGTGGCTTAATGGTTAGCACGTCTGCCTTGCAGTAAATGGGTCATGGGTTCAATGGCACCTCCTGCATGGAGTTTGCATGTTCTCCCTGTGCCTGCGTGGGTTTCCTCTGGGTACTCCGGTTTCCTCCCACACTCCAAAGACATGCTGGTAGGTTAATTGATTCCTGTCCAAATTGTCCCTAGTATATGTATGTATTAATGTAAGTTAGGGACCTTAGATTGTACGCCCCTTGAGGGTTAGGGACTGATGTGAATGTACAATATATGTGTAAAGTGCTGCATATATTGACAGCACTATATAAGTACCTGAAATAAATAAATAATTGAACAGTTCTGCAATAAATCTGTGTGGCCCCAGTGTGGGCAATAATAATCCAGTGGTGTGCGGTAAAATGGTAAGATTGCCAACTCACCAAAAGCGCAATCTTAGTGTGAATTAATCATATCAATCAGCCAGAGGTTCTCCCATCTAAAGAGGTGCAGCCTGGTGTAGAAATCACATCCTCTGTCGGTCTGGGCGCTTAGGATGTCAGAGGTCCCTCAAGGGGTGTGCGGTATAAGGGTCTGGTCACAAAAAGGATCCCTCCTCTGGGCTGGAGAAGCACACCTGGGGTCCTGGGGGGTTTAAGTGCTCATGGTGGAGCAAAAGATATGGGAACTCCTAGCGTAGTATGTTTGAAATTTTATTGGGAAGTTATCCAAAATAATAATATAATAGGTACACAAATGTGTAATAATACAGAGTTTCCAAAACAGTAAAACTGCAGAGTATCCAGGTAAGAAGAAAATAGCTTAGGAAGCTGTTTAATGCACTGATGAGTGAGAAAGAAAGATGGCCGCCGGACCCCCCGTGATCCGGCAGCGTGACGTCACAGCGTGGCTAGGCTCCTCCTTAACAATGAATGCTCTGAAATCCATCTTAATGTTCTAGCAGTGTTCACAAAACCTGTCACGTAGCCTTCTGGTTGTACGGCCGATATATTGTTTCCGACACGAACATTCGAGGAGATATACAGCATATCTGGTATTACAGGTTATGAAATGTGATATCAAAAGTCTTTCCAGTTGTAGTAGATGTAAAAGAATCCATTTTATTTTTAGGCATATTACTGTGTATGCAAATGGGACATCTTTTACATGGGTACCTGGGTGCATACAATCCACCATCCACTCCGATGGGAACATCCTGGACCTTGTCTTCTCCCATCTCTGCCCTCCCCACAACCTCATAAACACCCCCTTCCCTCTCTCTGACCACAACCTCATCACCTTCTCCGTCTACTCGTCCTAAAAGACCTACTCCTCCAAAAGGTCAAACTATTACCAGTCAAAACCTCCACAACCTGAACCCTGCCCCCCTCCACTCTGCAGCTCATCAACTTTACGACAGCATGCTTCCCCTGTCCTGCCCCAACCTGGCCACGACTGCCTATAACAACTCACTGTCAACCGCTCTTGACTTGCTAGCGCCTTTAACCACATGAAGCATCAGACCCCGACCACTCCAGCCCTGGCAGACTGATCATACCAAAACTCTCAAATGATGCAGTCGTGCCCTGGAGCGACTATGGCACAAAACCAGATCCCAACAAGCCTTCACCCGCTATAAATCTTCCTTCCACACCTACACCTCCTCCCTCCACACTGCCAAACAAGCCTACTTCCTGACCCTCATCAATACCTTCTCCAATCCTCGCCGACTCTTCTCTACTTTCAACTCCCTACTCTCTCCGCCCCACCTCCACCCAGCACCTCACTCACCGCCCTTGAGATTGCCAATCACTTCAAAAACAAGATTGACACAATTTGCAGGGACATCGCCGCTGCTCAAACTTCCTCCCCACCTACCTCCACTCACACCCCCTCATCACCCCTCTCCCTCACCACTGTTCAGACCTCCACCCCACCTAACATCCCTCACACTGAAGCCCCCTCAACACTCCACTCCTTTGAACTTACTATCACTGAGGAAGTCTCCAAGGTCTTCTCTGAAGCCCGCTTCATCACCTGCCCCCTGGACCCTGTCCCCTCACAACTCCTACGATCTCCCTCCTCCTCAATCCTACACTCCCTCACCCACATCTTTAATCTCTCCCTCTCTTCTGGCACATTCCCCCCCCTCTAAAGCACACACACATCACTCCTATACTTAAAAAGCCCTCCCTGGACCCCACTGACCCGAACAAAGCTAATGGCCACTACTCAGTGCTCCTACTCCTCGACCTCTCCGGATTTCGAAAGTCGACCACCCCCTCCTCCTCAAAAAACTACACTCCTTTGGCCTCAGAGACTCCACTCTCTCCTGGCTCTCGACCTTCCTATCACAACGCTCCTTCAGTATTTGGATATTAGGTCAGTGATGTAGTTTGGCGCAGTATTATGGACAGCTTTGTACGTCAGTGTTAGCATTTTGAATTTGACTAGTTGGGCAATCGGAAGCCAGTGGAGGGATTGGCAGAGGGGGGGGGGGTGGCAGAAACGGAGCGGTTGGTAAGGTGGATGAGCCTGGCTGCCGTATTCCGGATCGACTGAAGCGGGAATAACCTGTGGTGAGGCAGGCCAGTGAGGAGGGAGTTGCAGTAGTCGAGTCGTGATATGATGAGGGAGTGGATGAGCTGTTTAGTGGTTTCTGGGGTTAGGAACGTGCGGATTTTGGAGATGTTGCGGAGGTGGAGTCTGCACGAGTTTGTTAGCGATTGGACTTGGGGCTGGAAGGACAGATTGGAGTCTAGAATGACACCAAGTACTCTGGCTTGTGGGGTGGGCCTGATGGTGGCGTTGTTGGACGTGATGGAGAAGTCAGTGGGGGGGGTGCACGGGTTGGGGGGAAAACTAGGAGCTCGGTTTTGGAGAGGTTCAGTTTAAGGAAGTGGAGCGACATCCAATCTGATATGTCGTTCAGTAGACTAGTGATTTGGCTGGAGACTGAAGGGCAGAGGCAAGGGGTGGAGAGATAGATTTGAGTGTCATCGGTAGAGATGAGCGAAGTATTCAAAAATTCGATTCGGCTGATTCGGCGAATTTGAGGAATAAATTCGATTCGAGGCGAATATATTCGCTGCGAATTTAACTTATAAAAGGGTGTTTCTAGGCTTCAGAGAGCCTTTATATTAGTGCAGAACACTGTACCTTTAATTTAAATGCCCTTGGAGTCTGCTGGGGAAGAGAAATAATACTGTCAGTCAGTATGACATGCAGATGAGTGCCGTCGATCTTAGAATCACCGCACACTTCACTCATTTGGGCAGTCACGGGGCCAAAACCAGAGTGTGGAGCCACAGTGTGGCGGTGGAGGCAGCAGCAATGGGAGGCCATACAGCACCCTATGACAAAAATGGAACCCACCAGCAGTGTGAGGAGACCTGAAAGTGGCACATGGCAGAGTGTGGCGATGGAGACAGCAGCAATGGGAGGCCGTACAGGGACCCATGAGACACTCTGGACCTGGCAGCAGCATGAGGAGGCGGTACAGGGGCCCATGACAGATTACGGGCCTGGCAGCAGCATGAGGAGTCGGTACGGGGGCCCATGGCAGATTACGGGCCTGGCAGCAGCAATGGGAGGCCCGTAATCTGCCAGCACCCTATGACAAAATGGAACCCACCAGCAGTGTGAGGAGACCTGAAAGTGGCACATGGCAGAGTGTGGCGATGGAGACAGCAGCAATGGGAGGCCGTACAGGGACCCATGACACACTCTGGACCTGGCAGCAGCATGAGGAGGCGGTACAGGGGCCCATGGCAGATTACAGGCCTGGCAGCAGCAATGGGAGGCCCGTAATCTGCCAGCACCCTATGACAAAATGGACAGCACCAGCAGTGTGAGGAGACCTGAAAGTGGCACATGGCAGAGTGTGGCGATGGAGACAGCAGCAATGGGAGGCCGTACAGGGACCCATGAGACACTCTGGACCTGGCAGCAGCATGAGGAGGCGGTACAGGGGCCCATGGCAGATTACGGGCCTGGCAGCAGCAATGGGAGGCCCGTAATCTGCCAGCACCCTATGACAAAATGGACAGCACCAGCAGTGTGAGGAGACCTGAAAGTGGCACATGGCAGAGTGTGGCGATGGAGACAGCAGCAATGGGAGGCCCGTAATCTGCCAGCACCCTATGACAAAATGGACAGCACCAGCAGTGTGAGGAGACCTGAAAGTGGCACATGGCAGAGTGTGGCGATGGAGACAGCAGCAATGGGAGGCCGTACAGGGACCCATGAGACACTCTGGACCTGGCAGCAGCATGAGGAGGCGGTACAGGGGCCCATGGCAGATTACGGGCCTGGCAGCAGCAATGGGAGGCCCGTAATCTGCCAGCACCCTATGACAAAATCGACAGCACCAGCAGTGTGAGGAGACCTGAAAGTGGCACATGGCAGAGTGTGGCGATGGAGACAGCAGCAATGGGAGGCCGTACAGGGACCCATGACACACTCTGGACCTGGCAGCAGCATGAGGAGGCGGTAAAGGGGCCCATGGCAGATTACGGGCCTGGCAGCAGCAATGGGAGGCCCGTAATCTGCCAGCACCCTATGACAAAATGGACAGCACCAGCAGTGTGAGGAGACCTGAAAGTGGCACATGGCAGAGTGTGGCGATGGAGACAGCAGCAATGGGAGGCCCGTAATCTGCCAGCACCCTATGACAAAATGGACAGCACCAGCAGTGTGAGGAGACCTGAAAGTGGCACATGGCAGAGTGTGGCGATGGAGACAGCAGCAATGGGAGGCCGTACAGGGACCCATGAGACACTCTGGACCTGGCAGCAGCATGAGGAGGCGGTACAGGGGCCCATGGCAGATTACGGGCCTGGCAGCAGCAATGGGAGGCCCGTAATCTGCCAGCACCCTTTGACAAAATGGAACCCACCAGCAGTGGAGCTGGTGCTCTACTCCGTGGCCGTTTGCCTCCACTGACACTGCTGCGACCCTGCTGCCTCCTGGGCAACCCACCGACTGTTTTGCTCGCTGCCAAGCTGCCACCCTCTTCTCCTGATGATGCGGAAGCAATAGCCTGATGACGACGAGGCTGCCAAGTGCGATCAGCCTCATCATCATCAATTAGGGTCTCCGCCTCACTACTAGCCCCCTCGGCTGCGTGTGGGTCAGGAGACAGACCTGTCTCTAGACCGGCTACCGAGCCACTCTCCTCGCCAGTACTTCTTCGCCTGGCTGCTGAAGAGGCGGATGTCTCCCCCCGTTCCTGACCGCCCTCTGTTAGCTCTTCCTCACTGTACAGTGGGGCTGAGCCCACAGCATGCGATACTTCGCTTGGTGAGGGAACACCAAAGGACAGGGGCAGGTAGAGGACACGTGATTTCAGTGGGCTTGCTCCCGGGCCATGCCAACTAACGGTTGTGTCTGACGTACCCACAAACCGTTGGCTGTAGGTGTCAGAGGTGAACTGGGAAGAGGAAGACGACCGAGCCAACCAATCGATGACGGCAGGGTTGTCGGTGGAGACACGACCGCTGGATGACACCGGGAGCACTGGCCTCTGGCTGCGACTAGTGCTGCCTTGACCCCTTCCTCTGCTGCCACGTCTGCTCGCTCCTAAAACATTGCCTCCTCTGCCACTCCTCTGCGTGTTGTCTGACATACTCTTTAATTCAACGATTCTGTGTCCCTGAGTAACAATTCTGTGTCCCTGAGTAACAATTCTGTGTCCCTCAGTAACAATTCTGTGTCCCTCAGTAACAATTCTGTGTCTGTCCCTGAGTAACAATTCTGTGTCCCTGAGTTACAATTCTGTGTCCCTCAGTAACAATTCTGTGTCCCTGAGTAACAATTCTGTGTCCCTGAGTAACAATTCTGTGTCCCTCAGTAACAATTCTGTGTCCCTCAGTAACAATTCTGTGTCTGTCCCTGAGTAACAATTCTGTGTCCCTGAGTTACAATTCTGTGTCCCTCAGTAACAATTCTGTGTCCCTCAGTAACAATTCTGTGTCCCTCAGTAACAATTCTGTGTCCCTCAGTAACAATTCTGTGTCTGTCCCTCAGTAACAATTCTGTGTCCCTCAGTAACAATTCTGTGTCCCTCAGTAACAATTCTGTGTCTGTCCCTGAGTAACAATTCTGTGTCCCTGAGTAACAATTCTGTGTCCCTGAGTAACAATTCTGTGTCCCTCAGTAACAATTCTGTGTCCCCCAGTAACAATTCTGTGTCCCTTAGTAACAATTCTGTGTCCCTCAGTAACAATTCTGTGTCCCTCAGTAACGATTGTGTGTCTGTCCCTGAGTAACAATTCTGTGTCCCTGAGTAACAATTCTGTGTCCCTCAGTAACAATTCTGTGTCCCTCAGTAACAATTCTGTGTCTGTCCCTGAGTAACAATTCTGTGTCCCTCAGTAACAATTCTGTGTCCCTCAGTAACAATTCTGTGTCTGTCCCTGAGTAACAATTCTGTGTCCCTCAGTAACAATTCTGTGTCCCTCAGTAACAATTCTGTGTCTGTCCCTCAGTAACAATTCTGTGTCCCTGAGTAACAATTCTGTGTCCCTCAGTAACAATTCTGTGTCCCTCAGTAACAATTCTGTGTCTGTCCCTGAGTAACAATTCTGTGTCCCTGAGTAACAATTCTGTGCCCCTCAGTAACAATTCTGTGTCCCTCAGTAAC
Organism: Staurois parvus; assembly: GCF_062004578.1. Classification (NCBI taxonomy): domain Eukaryota; kingdom Metazoa; phylum Chordata; class Amphibia; order Anura; family Ranidae; genus Staurois; species Staurois parvus. Next base: position 30,510 of record NW_028319617.1, on the reverse strand, counting down.
AATTCTGTGTCTGTCCCTGAGTAACAATTCTGTGTCCCTCAGTAACAATTCTGTGTCCCTGAGTAACAATTCTGTGTCTGTCCCTGAGTAACAATTCTGTGTCTGTCCCTGAGTAACAATTCTGTGTCTGTCCCTGAGTAACAATTCTGTGTCCCTCAGTAACAATTCTGTGTCCCCCAGTAACAATTCTGTGTCCCTTAGTAACAATTCTGTGTCCCTCAGTAACAATTCTGTGTCCCTCAGTAACGATTGTGTGTCCCTAAGTAACGGTTCTGTGTCCCTAAGGAACGGTTCTGTGTCCCTAAGGAACGGTTCTGTGTCCCTAAGTAACGGTTCTGTGTCCCTAAGTAACGGTTCTGTGTCCCTAAAGTATCTGTGGCCCTAACTCTGTCCCTAATACAGAGAGGTCTGTCTCTCTTGAATGACCAGAGGCAAATGGAGAATTGTAAGATGGCCGCAATTTATAGCTCCACCATTACACAGTGCTGGCTGGCTGGCTGCTGATTGGCTAATGCGATCACATGTCATGAATGAATGCATTATGGGTCAGCGCGCCTTGTCTGCGCGCTTTCCCAGAGATCCCCGCTCCGTCGCCACACATGTCGCCGCCATTTTTGGAAAAATTTCGATTCGCGCATCCGAAGTCTGCTAATTTTTCTAATATTCGAAACGAATTCCACTTCGCCAAGTTCGATTCGCTCATCTCTAGTCATCGGCATAGAGATGGTAGTTGAAGCCGTGGGAGTGTATCAGTTGGCCAAGGGAGGAGGTGTAGATGGAGAAGAGAAGGGGCCCGAGGACAGAACCTTGGGGGACCCCAACAGAGAGGAGGAGTGATGGGGAGGTGTCAGCATTATAGGTAACACTGAAGGAGCATTGTGATAGATATGAAGAGAGTCAGGAGAGGAGTCTCTGAGACCAAAAGAGTATAGATTTTTGAGGAGGAGGGGGTGATCGACTGTGTCGAAAGCCGCAGAGAGGTCGAGGAGTAATAGCACTGAGTAGTGGCCTTTGGCTTTGGCGGTTAGCAGGTCGTTAGTGAGTTTGAGTAGGGCGGTTTCGGTGGAGTGTAGGGGATGGAAGCCAGACTGTAGGGGATCAAGGAGGTTGTTGTCGGTGAGGTGGGAGCTTAGGCGATTATAGGCTAGGCGTTCAAGGAGTTTGGATGAGAATGGCAGCAGGGAAATGGGTCTAAGGTTGTTTAGGTCAGTGGTATCCAGGGAGGGCTTTTTAAGTATGGGAGTGATGTGCGCGTGCTTCAGAGGGGAGGGGAATGTGCCAGTAGAGAGGGACAGATTAAAGATGTGAGGGAGCGTAGGATGGAGGAGGAGGGTGATTGTAGGAGTTGTGTGGGGACAGGGTCAAGGGGGCAGGTGGTAAGGCGAGCTTCAGAGAAGACCTTAGTAACCTCTTCAGGGTTAGCAGGGTCAAAGGAGTGGAGTGTTGAGGGGTTTGCGTGTGGGGAATGTTGGGCGGGGTAGAGGTCTGGACAGTGGCGAGGTCGAAGGAGAGGAGTGTTGAGGGGGTTTTTGTGTGAGGGATGCTAGGTGAGGCAGTAGTCTGAGCAGTGGTGATGTCCCTGCGAACTGCGTCGATCTTGCTTTGGAAGTGGTTAGCAATCTCATGGGCGGTGAGTGAGGTGCTGGGTGGAGGTGGGGGCGGAGAGAGCAGAGAGTTGAAGGTGGAGAAGAGTCGGCGAGGACTGGAGGAGAGGATATTGATGAGGGTTACAAAGTAGGCTTCCTTGGCAGCATGGAGAGAGGAGGTGTAGGTGAGGAAGGTGGATTTATATCGGTTGAATGCTTGTTGGGATCTGGTTTTGCGCCATAGGCGCTCCAGCGTGCGACTGCGTCGCTTGAGGTTTTTGGTATGGTCATTCTGCCAGGGTTGAAGCAGTCGGGGTCTAATGTTTCGTGTGGTTAGGGGTGCTAAGGAGTCAAGAGTGGCTGACAGCAAGTTGTTATAAGCAGTAGTGCCCAGGGCAGGGCAGGACAGGGGAAGGATACTGTCGTACAGATGGTCAGCTGCAGAGTGGAGAGGGGCAGGGTTCAAGTTGCAGAGGTTTCGGCTGATGATGGTTTGACGTTTGGAGGGGTAGGTGTTTGAGGACAAGGAGATGGGGAAGGTAATGAGGTTGTGGTCAGAGAGGGGAAAGGGGTGTTTGTGAGGTTGTGGGGGGCACAGAGATGAGAGAAAACAAGATCCAGGGTGTTCCTGTCGGAGTGAGTTGTGGACTGTATATATTGTGCGAGTGCAAAAGAAGAGGTTAGGTGGAGGAGTTGGGATGTGGCCGGGCTATTGATGTTGGTAGGGATGTTGAAGTCTCCAAGGATGATGGTGGGCAGCTCAGAGAGAAAGAAGGGTAACCAGGCGGAGAAGTCGTTGAGGAAGCGGGATACGGGTCTAGGAGGCCGATAGATTACAGCAATCCTCAGAGGGACTGGAGAGAATAGTCGGATGCAGTGGACCTCAAAGGAGGAGAAGTATAGAGAGGGGGAGTTTGGGAGGACTTGGAAGGTGCTCAGTGGTGATAGGAGCGTACCAACCCCACCACCTTTCTGACCGCTGGGTCTGGGTGAGTGGGTCCAGGTAAGACCTCCATAGGAGAGTGCTGCAGGGGAGGTAGAGTCGGTGGTTTGGATCCAGGTTTCGGTGATCACCAGGAGGTTGAGGGAGTGGGAGACAAAGAGGTTGTGAATGGCGGTAAGTTTGTTGCAAACCGAATGGGCATTCAGCAGTGCACACGAAAATGGAGGAGTGGTTTTGGGGAGCAGGGGGACCAGTATTAGGTTGAGGGGGTTGCGGCAGTTCGTGGAAGTAGGTGGGTGCCTTGTGAGTGAGTGAGGTGGAGGAGGACCAGGGTTCGGGGAGATGTCACCTGCGGTTAGGAGAAGAAGGGTGAGAAAGGTGGCATGGGAGCGGGATGTACAGGAGCGTGTGCTTCTGCCATTAGTGGTGTTCGGGTCAGTGGGAGAGTGGAGTAACAGGAGGAGGTGGTGAGAGCCGTAGGGGGGAGATGGAAGCAGTGAGGGGGCGATGTATAGTTGTTTGGGAGGAGTGGGGATAGAGAGAAGAGATTTTGGGGACGGAGAAGAAGAGTATGAGGAGGAGGAGTACAGGTGGTATTTTAGGGAGGTAAATGAAGTGGCAGACAAGTGAGGTGGAAAGTCTCTCGGGGCGCTTGGTTGTAGATGGTTGGCATGCGGTGACGTATCTCATAGTTGTACCTTTCCGTGACAAGAGTTCTCGTGGTTAGGATCAGGATGGGTAGAGTTCAGTTCGGCCAGTTGTCATCGGATGGGCTTCAGGTCAGGGCAGGGTTGCGCCGGGGTAGGCGATGGTAGGCCTCGCCAGGTCGAGATCAACCATTGGGCTTGAGGAGATGCAGGGAGGATGTCTGATGGGCTGCGGGTCAGGGCTGGGTTGTGCCAGGGTAGGCCATGGTGGGCCTCACCAGGTCGAGATCGTCCATTGGGCTTGAGGAGATGCTGGGTGAGCGTCAGCAGTGGAGGTGTTCCCCAGGGTCATCGGATAGGCTTCGGTTCAGGGCAGGGTTTTTCCGGGTAAGCGATGGTAGGCCTCACCAGGCTGAGATTGTCCATTGGGCTCAACAGGTCCGGGCAGAGTTGCGAAGTGGAGGGCGATGAAAGGCCTCACCAGGCTGGGGTCATCTGCTGGGTTCGGCGGCGTGGATCTTTGTATCTAGACTGGATTTTTATTGATTCTGGGGTTCAGCTGGCAGCAAAGTGTTCATCTTATTCATATGTGTTGCTCTACCTAGGCACTTGGGGCATGTGTCTTGGGGTTCTTACCAATGCCTGGATCTAGCAAGATCTGCTGGTTGTGTCGGGTGGAGGGATATGTCTGTATAGTCTCAGACCCAAGTCACTGAGTGCAGTCTCAGGAGATGGGAGGCAGCGGTGTGGGATCTCTGCAACTTGTCTACAGTAAACATTAAACTTCAGCTAAATGCTAATAATATGAGTCCTGACCCGTATACTGTATATGTATATACTGTATATGGTATATTGCATGTTACATACACCCAACTCCTGCACTATATACTCTGTTGTACATTACATACTCCTGACCCCTGCACTATATACTCTATATTGTACATTACATACTCCTGACCCCTGCACTATATACTCTATGTTGTACATTCCATACTCCTGACCCCTGCACTATATACTCTATGTTGTACATTCCATACTCCTGACCCCTGCACTACATACTCTATGTTGTAAGTTACATACTCCTGACCCCTGCACTATATACTCTATGTTGTACGTTACATACTCCTGACCCCTGCACTATATACTCTATGTTGTACATTACATACTCCTGACCCCTGCACTATATACTCCATGTTGTACATTACATACTCCTGACCCCTGCACTATATACTCTATGTTGTACATTACATACTCCTGACCCCTGCACTATATACTCCATGTTGTACATTACATACTCCTGACCCCTGCACTATATACTCTATGTTGTACATTACATCATTTTGATACTATATAGTCCTATCTGATGTATCTTATACAATATGTTGTATATTACATCGGCCTTTCTTCTTTTACTCCCATTTAGTACGAGTTGGACATTTTATATCGGATGATGTGATTGGAGCACAGACTTTTACATGGTGATAATAATGTGATAACATCCTCTAACTTTGGACCCTTAAACAGAAAGTGATAATGAGGGAGGAGTCAATACCCCAATGATGGTGGTCTTCAGGATCAGTCCAGTCTTCATCTTGGTTGTTCTCCCCCCATCCTCACTCTCTGACCTCTGGTGGGGCTCAGCCCCGCTTTTCTTCATGACTAAATCATGGAGTAAATAAGGAAGTGCAGTACTTCTTGTGTTGGGAAGATGGCGATGAGTGATAGAGGGAGTGGGGACCCTCGTCCTATAATCCCCTCATCACTGTCCCTCCTATAAAAGACAGTTCTGGTTGTTTCCTCACTCTCTGACTAAGGTCCATGAATAAAGAAATGACCTGGTAGGAGATCAGAGGAGCCATTTCCTAGTTCCCTTGAGGGTGGAATTCTAAGCTTCTCAGAGACCAAGCTGCCTGATGTGGGCGGAGTCCTGGTTTGGGGGAACCAATCAGCTCCTGTCTAGTAATCCTCTTTTGTCTTTGTATTTTAGTCCATGGCCGGGAGATGAGGAAAACCTCTGAGGATTGTCTCACTTTGTCTCCAGACTGGAAAGTAGAAGATGAGGACATCACACAGTATAGTCCAGGAGAAAACCCGGCTCCCTCCAATGTCCATCCGGCACCACCCAGTGTAGATGGACCATCGGATTCCTTGTATCCTGAGGAACCTCAGACTGTGCGGGACCGGGCCGGCCTTCCAACAGGGAAGAGGTTCTCCTGTACTGAGTGCGGGAAGTGTTTTTCAGATAAGTCTAATCTTTACAGACATAAGAAATTGCACACTGGGGACAAGCCACATTCCTGTCCTCAGTGCGGGAAATGTTTTTCACAGAAGTCCCATCTTTACATACATCAGAGATCTCACACAGGGGAGAAGCCATATTCCTGTTCTGAGTGCGAGAAATGTTTTTCACAGATGTCCCATCTTTACACACATCAGAGATTGCACACGGGGCAGAAGCCGTATTCCTGTCCTGAGTGCGGGAAATGTTTTTCAGGGCGATCCGGCCTTAACACACATCAGAGATTTCATACAGGGGAAAAGCCATATTCTTGTTCTGAGTGCGGGAAATGTTTTTTGCAGAAGTCCGATCTTTACAGACATCAGAGAATTCACACGGGGGAGAAGCCACATTCCTGTCCTGATTGAGGGAAATGTTCCTCACTGAAGTCCTGTCTTCCTGTACATCAGGGGTCCCACACAACCCTGGAGGTGTATTAGTGCCTTGAGTGTGGGAAATGTCTTCTAGATGAATGTTGCTGGACATCCCAGCTCTCATGTGGGGAAGAAGCACACCCTGATATACACCTCAGATATACTCCATGGCTGATCTTCATCATGGAAGGAACAGTTCATAAGGAGATCAGAGGTCCCCAAAGACATGGATGAAGTGTGGGACCAGGTTGGCCATTGATAGCAGGAGAAGAATAAAAATGGAGTCATTACCTTTCATTGGCTGAGTACATTTTTTTAACATTCTTTATTGAGTTTTCTAAAGAGATATACAAAGAAGCAATATGTCTGGGGTGAAAGAGGAGACGAGCACCTCATACTTCTTGCCATGACTTCTGAATAAAAGATAAATCACAGTAACCAATGAAATAATTATAATCTCTCCAATAAAGAAAGAGGAAGGAATCTTCTGGTAGGAACTGACCTGGAGGTGTGACCGGGTGTGATACCTGATCAGAAAACATGGATGGACTCTCCTGAGACTTTGTTCCCAACTCCAATAAGTGAGAGGAGCAGAATGTCATAATGTTCCTAGATGTCATGATAAAGCCAAGGAAGTAAGGTTCGGCCATGAGTGCGCACAGACACATCAGGAGAGCAAAAGAATGACAACGTCATGAACCAGAAAACCAAGATATACACGGCCAGATGGGGAGCAAGTAACACCTGTTATGTATGCGTGTCCTCAATGCGTGTTCCATACACGGCTGTCTGATCTCTACAATGTAACCACCTTCACCAACCCATCCATAGAAGTAAAAGAAGACAATATAGAGGATTGCTCCAAGGATGTGAGTGTTGCTGCAATAAAAGTGTCCCATCTATTATGGAAATGTTTGACTGAGGCTTGGTTGTTGAGCTCCATGTCTACCTTCTCTCTGTAAATCAGAAGACGTAGATCTTTTTTAGTGTCTGTGATGGTGGGGGACAAGGCAATAGTCCATTTCTTAGGAATAGCCCTGTGGGCCACCAGTAAACATAATAATATCCACCGCAAGCTCCTGCGGGATTTGTGGATGTGGGTTTTCTCAGCTGAATGGAGAGTTGTAGGCTAACACTTGTTCCCAAAAGGTTGAGATGCGGGGCCATTCCTGAAATCGGTGGAAGAGAGAGGGCGGTGCTCACTACATAGTGGATTTGTGGAGAGTTCTTGGTGGATAGAAATGGGATGATGGCCCCATGGAAGAGCTTACATTGAGACTCTCCAGGATTCATTCACCACAAGCCTTTGCACTTTGTTCTATCCTTCCAGTATGTTGCCCACCAGGTTCTCCCCCGGTATGACCTTGCTCCAAGATTTCACAGATGTGGGATGTAGAGGTTTAGTAAAGAGAGAGTGTAAAGGTCGATAGATGTCAGATATGGAGTATTTCCATTCCTGTAAGAAGTGATCCGATATGGAAGCTTGAAAACATTGTTGCTTGGCTGGGCAGCACCAGTTTATACAACCTGAGAGGTGTAGGTAGTAGAGAGAGGGATGGCTTGGCAGGTCATAAGTTGATGCCAGGGTTGGGAAAGATTTCAAAGTTCCTGATAGTTCAAATATGCGTCATACAGGGAGGCAATGCAGGAGAGCCCCTTAGAACTCCAAATGTTGAAAGCGGCATATTGAACAGCTTCCGGAAACATTGTAATGCCTCTTATGGGCAAATATTGGGAGACATGGGGTGACAGGCCCAGTTTGCTCTGTATGTCCCTCCATGTAAGAATCAGATCCCGTATCAGAAGGTTGTGTTGAATACTTGTGGGGAACAATTGTATTTTGCAATGCAGGAGAGCAGCTAAGTCATATGGTTGCCCCACTGCCAACTCCAAATCATAATTGGTGTATGAGGAAGCCTGAAGTATCCAATCTGTCCCTATACACAATAAACAGACAAGGTCATACAATCGAATATTGGGAAAGTTGCTCCACCCTCTTTTTTTGCTCCCCCTGTTTAAGCAGTAACCAAATTGTTTGAAGAGGGTACAATAGGAGAGCAAAGCTCACCATTTTGAACAGGTGGCATCCCCCAAAAAGTGATAGGAGAAGGTACGTCCATGTTTCCATCTCATTTCCTATTTTAGATATCAGTGGAGGGTAGCAATGATAGACCGAGGATGGCTCCTTCCCTATCGTAATGCCTGAATATGTGATCTGAACATTTGCTACGTGAAGAGAGACTGCTGGGCCCAGGGAAGGGTGTTGGTTCGAGAAAAGGAAAGTATTCCACTCTTAGCAGAATTGATTGGAAGGCCAGAGCACTGTAGGAAGCTTGTGAAGACCTGATGGAGAATGTGAATATCTGCCACAGGATCCGCCATAAAAAATATCATCGGCAAATAGGACTACACAGAGTTCTTCTTGACCTGTCTGAATCCCATGTATTGGGGCTCTGGAGGAAAGGTAACGGGAGAAAGGTTCCAGGGCAAGGTTGAAAAGAAGAGGTGAAAGGGGGAAATCCTGGTGAGTACCCTTCGTGCAGCAATATTTCACCTGATATGAGACCTGCAGCTACCACCCTGGGTGAAGGTGCAGAATCCATACTGCTGAAAAGCCATCAGAAGAACCAGAGCAAGCCAATGATAGCTGACATTATCCAAGACTTTTCCAGCATCCAATGTAATAATAGCTCGATCCTCAGACGGGTGTACCTTGCCTTGTTCCAGCTCTGCAATAACTTTCCGAATGTTGGAAGCCACTGGTCTACCATTAATAAAGCCAGCCTGGGCAGTATGGATAAGGGAGGGTAATATTGCAGCCAAGAAGGATGCTACTATTTCAGAGAGTATTTTAGTGTTCACATTTAGGAGGGATAGGAGTCGGTATGCCTCCGGTTCAAGTGGGTCCTTGCCCTTATTAGAAATCAATTTCATAGTCTTGGTGACCCATTGGAAGGTATGGGCCCCCCTCCCAAACCTCGTTATATACTGTCAGTAGCTGAGGGATGAAGAGAGTCCATCATATAAAATGCTGGTGTGTAGCCATCAGGACCAGGTGATTCCCACTAGGTAAGCCTTTAATCACCTCAGACTCTTCCTTTAATAAAATGGGACATTTACAGATTGAAGGTGGGAGGGGCCAATAGTGAGTAAATGAAGTGAGTCTAGGAATTTTGTGGTCACCTCAAGGTCTTGGATCTAGATATAGAGTGGCACAAATATCTTCCAGTATTTTATTGGTTTCTTCTGGGGAGGAGACAAGGGCAGCAGAAGTATCCTTTAGGGAGGCTACATGAGTTGGTTGGAGACCCTTTGCTTACCCACCTTATCACCATATTTACACAATTGTGAATCAGCATAGGAACAATTTATATGTTTACCCAGCCGAGTCCTTCCTGTGTTAGCGCCTCCACTCTGCTACCCAGCCGAGTCCTTCCTGTGTTAGCGCCTCCACTCTGCTACCCAGCCGAGTCCTTCCTGTGTTAGCGCCTCCACTCTGCTACCCAGCCGAGTCCTTCCTGTGTTAGCGCCTCCACTCTGCTACCCAGCCACGTCCTTCCTGTGTTAGCGCCTCCACTCTGCTACCCAGCCGAGTCCTTCCTGTGTTAGCGCCTCCACTCTGCTACCCAGCCGAGTCCTTCCTGTGTTAGCGCCTCCACTCTGCTACCCAGCCGAGTCCTTCCTGTGTTAGCGCCTCCACTCTGCTACCCAGCCGAGTCCTTCCTGTGTTAGCGCCTCCACTCTGCTACCCAGCCACGTCCTTCCTGTGTTAGCGCCTCCACTCTGCTACCCAGCCGAGTCCTTCCTGTGTTAGCGCCTCCACTCTGCTACCCAGCCGAGTCCTTCCTGTGTTAGCGCCTCCACTCTGCTACCCAACCGAGTCCTTCCTGTGTTAGCGCCTCCACTCTGCTACCCAGCCGAGTCCTTCCTGTGTTAGCGCCTCCACTCTGCTACCCAGCCGAGTCCTTCCTGTGTTAGCGCCTCCACTCTGCTACCCAGCCGAGTCCTTCCTGTGTTAGCGCCTCCACTCTGCTACCCAGCCGAGTCCTTCCTGTGTTAGCGCCTCCACTCTGCTACCCAGCCGAGTCCTTCCTGTGTTAGCGCCTCCACTCTGCTACCCAGCCACGTCCTTCCTGTGTTAGCGCCTCCACTCTGCTGCCCAGCCGAGTCCTTCCTGTGTTAGCGCCTCCACTCTGCTACCCAGCCGAGTCCTTCCTGTGTTAGCGCCTCCACTCTGCTACCCAGCCGAGTCCTTCCTGTGTTAGCGCCTCCACTCTGCTACCCAGCCGAGTCCTTCCTGTGTCAGCGCCTCCACTCTGCTACCCAGCCGAGTCCTTCCTGTGTCAGCGCCTCCACTCTGCTACCCAGCCGAGTCCTTCCTGTGTTAGCGCCTCCACTCTGCTACCCAGCCAAGTCCTTCCTGTGTTAGCGCCTCCACTCTGCTACCCAGCCGAGTCCTTCCTGTGTTAGCGCCTCCACTCTGCTACCCAGCCGAGTCCTTCCTGTGTTAGCGCCTCCACTCTGCTACCCAGCCGAGTCCTTCCTGTGTTAGCGCCTCCACTCTGCTACCCAGCCACGTCCTTCCTGTGTTAGCGCCTCCACTCTGCTACCCAGCCGAGTCCTTCCTGTGTTAGCGCCTCCACTCTGCTACCCAGCCGAGTCCTTCCTGTGTTAGCTCCTCCACTCTGCTACCCAGCCGAGTCCTTCCTGTGTTAGCGCCTCCACTCTGCTACCCAGCCAAGTCCTTCCTGTGTTAGCGCCTCCACTCTGCTACCCAGCCAAGTCCTTCCTGTGTTAGCGCCTCCACTCTGCTACCCAGCCAAGTCCTTCCTGTGTTAGCGCCTCCACTCTGCAAACCCGGGAGATGTTCACCTGTCCTTCACTCCAGGCCAGAACCCCCAGAAATCCCCCCTGTACCCATCTCAGGCTCTCTCCTTCCATTCACAGGGCTTTTCAGAGGACATCTGACAGGGAATGAGGACATGTTATTACCACCCCCACCTCCTGATTTCACCCTACAATGACATACTACCACATTGTAATTGTGTGCATTGTACATAGTGGTGGTGTGGCCCCATTGAGCCCAGTGGGGGAGCTTAAAAAGAGGTGCTGCTTGTCAGACTCTGCACCCCGAGTTAATAATGCTGCAGACACGGCCTGTTAATAGCCCCATCTGGCTGTTATTTTACAGTTCGAGGCCAGAAACACTGTGGCTCAGCTGTCCATTTTTACCACCCCCAAAAGCCAACTGAAAGAGACCAATCTCAGGAGCAGTGGTATCTAAAATAAATTGAATAATTAGCGCTAACTATGGCAAAATGAAAACAAAAAATTAGAATTAAATACTGTAGCCGCTGGTGCACACAACCCATGTCTCAGTGCGGGAAATTATACATTCATAATGTGAAGTGAAAAAATGCTGCGCTACATGAAACAATGGCACAATCCTTATATAACCAAAAAACAAAGTGGAAAAATAAAAAAAATATATTAGAAGATAAAATAGTTGAAAAAATATTAATATTGAAAATTTTATTTATTTATATATATACAAAAAACACATAAAAAATTAAGAATATTTTTAAGTATGAATCAAACAAAAGTCATTCAAAAAATCAAGTTCAATCAATAAAGTGTTCATTCAGTGAACCTTCCTTTGGATAATGAAAAATATGTGCATCTGTCATCAATTTCTGTGCAGAGAAATCCTCCACCATGTATCTGCTCACCATCCTCCACCATGTATCTGCTCACCATCCTCCACCATGTATCTGCTCACCATCCTCCGCCATGTATCTGCTCACCATCCTCCACCATGTATCTGCTCACCATCCGCCACCGTGTATCTGCTCACCGTCCTCCACCGTGTATCTGCTCACCGTCCTCCACCGTGTATCTGCTCACCGTCCTCCACCGTGTATCCGCTCACCGTCCTCCACCGTGTATCCGCTCACCATCCTCCACCATGTATCTGCTCACCATCCTCCACCATGTATCCGCTCACCATCCTCCACCATATATCTGCTCACCGTCCTCCACCATGTATCTGCTCACCGTCCTCCGCCATGTATCCGCTCACCGTCCTCCGCCATGTATCCGCTCACCGTCCTCCGCCATGTATCCGCTCACCGTCCTCCACCATGTATCCGCTCACCATCCTCCACCATGTATCCGCTCACCATCCTCCGCCATGTATCCGCTCACCATCCTCCGCCATGTATCCGCTCACCATCCTCCGCCATGTATCCGCTCACCATCCTCCGCCATGTATCTGCTCACCATCCTCCACCATGTATCTGCTCACCATCCTCCACCATGTATCTGCTCACCATCCTCCACCATGTATCTGCTCACCATCCTCCACCATGTATCTGCTCACCCTCCTCCACCATGTATCTGCTCACCATCCTCCGCCATGTATCTGCTCACCATCCTCCACCATGTATCTGCTCACCATCCTCCACCATGTATCTGCTCACCATCCTCCACCATATATCTGCTCACCATCCTCCACCATGTATCTGCTCACCATCCTCCACCATGTATCTGCTCACCATCCTCCACCATGTATCTGCTCACCATCCTCCACCATATATCTGCTCACCACCCTCCACCATGTATCTGCTCACCTCACGCAGTGTGATCGCACATTGTACAATGTTACCGTCTAACTGCACTTTTGGTCCCATATGGACTCAGAAGATCAGCTTGCTGAATGAAGACTCCAAAGTAAGCTCCCTCCTGATAAGCGTCTTTGTATCAGCTGTATTCCTCATTAATAAGAACTCCACATGGTGCTTTATCCTTTTATACTTTTATTCATCAATTACACATAAGAAATGCCCTCATGTTCCGGAGGTGTATATTGCACCAGGTATGATGAACATCCAGTGATGTACTGATCAGACACAAGGTGGCAGTATCATCTCAGCAGCAGAGTCCTGCACATGCTCAGAACAGACACCTTCCATCGGGGAGGAGTGTGCAGATGACGCCATGATGTTGCCATTCATCGGGACAGCGGTTGTAGTACTCTCTAACCGGCCCTTGGAAGGACATTACAGCAGGCAATAGCATTCACTAAGGGGCCCCGTGCTTTGCCTTACATCACATGATGGATGGTGTCTGTTCTGAGCATGTGCAGGACTCTGCTACTGAGATGATGCTGCCACCTTGTGTCTAATCAGTACATCACTGGATCTTCATCATACATGGTGCAAAATACACCTCCGGAACGTGAGAGCATTTCTTATGTGTAATTGATGAATAAAAGTATAAAAGGATAAAGCACCATGTGGAGTTCTTATTAATGAGGAATACGGCTGATACAAAGACGCTTATCAGGAGGGAGATTACTTTGGAGTCTTCATTCAGCAAGCTGATCTTCTGAGTCCATATGAGACCAAAAGTGCAGTTAGACGGTAACATTGTACAATGTGCGGTCACACTGCGTGAGGTGAGCAGATATATGGTGGAGGATGGTGAGCAGATACATGGTGGAGGATGGTGAGCAGATACATGGTGGAGGATGGTGAGCAGATACATGGTGGAGGATGGTGAGCAGATACACGGTGGAGGATGGTGAGCAGATACACGGTGGAGGATGATGAGCAGATACACGGTGGAGGATGGTGAGCAGATACATGGCGGAGGATGGTGAGAAGATATATGGCGGAGGATGGTGAGCAGATACATGGCGGAGGATGGTGAGCAGATACATGGTGGAGGATGGTGAGCAGATACATGGCGGAGGATGATGAGCAGATATATGGTGGAGGATGGTGAGAAGATATATGGCGGAGGATGGTGAGCAGATACATGGTGGAGGATGGTGAGCAGATACACGGTGGAGGATGGTGAGAAGATATATGGTGGAGGATGTCTCTGCACGGGAATTCATGACAGATGCACATATTTTTTGTTATCCAAAGGAGGGTTCACTGAATGAACACTTTATTGATTGAACTTGATTTTTTGAATGACTTTTGTTTGATTCATGCTTAAAAATATTTTTTATTTTTTGTGTGATTTTTGTTTATATAAATTATTTTATTTTTTTTTATTTCAATATTAATAGTTTTTCTACTATTTTTTATTCTAATATATATATCTATATTTTTTTTTCACTTTGTTTTTTGGTTATATAAGGATTGTGCCATTGTTTCATGTAGCGCAGCATTTTTTCACTTCACATGATGATCATCAATGGACAGCCAGAGACTATGTCAGCATTGTAGGATATGAGCAGCTTGCTGCAGTGTGGGTGCCAACAAGTGGCCATATGAAATTGGCCTTAAGCCCTTCTGGTTCTGGTCATCTAGTTTAGTAACCCAAACTGAAAGAGGACTTTTATATGTTGGTTAGGGCTAGGACTTACTACCGGGGCCTGTACTATGTGACTGTTTAACATCCATGTGTTTCTTGTCAGGGCTCGCATATTTACTGTGTCTTTTTTTTACTCTTCACGTATTTGTACCTCAGAATGCCGGGGGTGCTATGGGGGAGCTCCAGCCCCCTCTGGATGCAGAGGCCAGCGTCCCTGAAGGTCAGTTTCTAAACTGCTTACACATATGCACATGTAATGTATGTAGAAGGCTTCCCCTCCCCTTACTTGTCTCCATTGGTTGGCCTCATCCTGAGTTTCGGATCCCCCCAAAGAAATAAAACATTCACACTAAACAACACATCAGGCAGATAGGGGCTTAATCTTCACACTTAGACCTGACAGCTGATGTCAGGGATCCCCTCGATCCGTGCCTCGATGGTCCCGGCGCAGGCGCACTGCTCCTCCCAGTACACGGGCACTAGGTCCGGGCCGGCCGCGGCGTTCGAGTTCGCGCATGCGCAGTAGAAGCCGCGGCCACCCGCTGGGCACCAATGGCAGCGCAGGGCGGGATATTTAAAGGTCCCTGAGCTGTCATTTCGTTGCCTTCTGGTCTTACCTGCTTCCTGTGTTCCTGTACCTGTGCCTAGTAAGTTTTTTGACCCGGATTACTCCTGACCTTGCTGATTTCTCCTGCCCAGACCCTTGCTTGCCTGACCTCTCTCCCTGGATGCCCCTCATTAGATCTGACCTCCTGTTGCTGACCTGGCGTGTGACCCGACGATTCTCTGCCTGCTCCCTTGTACCTTACCGTCCTCTACATTACCGACTCGGCCTGTCTGACTACGCACTTGCTCAGCCATCCATCCATCCATCCCATCGGGGTCACCCGACCTCCTCACATTTGGCTCTCCCTGGTTGGAACCCCTGGCGGACACCCCTACCACTGACAGGTGTGCTCAGTAGAGGCGACCTGGTCTCGGGGTACTACAAGTCCATCCCCACCATCAGGGGCTCTGGTGAACAAGTACCCTGGGGCTTAGATTCCGCTCTCTGGGCACGCCTGACCAGTGGAGTGCTAGTGGTGCCGCTCGGCGGTCCCTCACAGTACCAGAAGGCCATGACTGAGCCTCGAGGAGGACTCTCCCCGTTGGACGAGGTTTGCAGGCACCTGGCTACCCTGACGCAAGCTGTAAACACATTACAGGACAGATGTCTGCAGATCGAGAATCGGTTTCAGGCCTGCACCATATCTGTTCCTGTTTCACAGGCCCCGGCTCCTGCACCACCGGTCGCAGCAGCACACGAGCCGGCTCCTGGGCCTCCCACATCACTCCCTATGGCGGAACCCCGAGTACCCTTACCCGAGCGCTTCCATGGGGATCGCACACGCTTTCGGTCATTTCGTGACTCTTGTCTGCTCTTTTTTGAACTACAGCCACGGACCTTTTTGACAGAGTCAGTGAAAGTGGGGTTTGTTGTCTCCCTGTTGCAGGGTGAACCCCAAGACTGGGCCCACCGACTAAGGGGAAACAATGACCCTCATCTGGTTTCGGTCGACAGCTTCTTTAACGCTATGGCCATCTTATATGATGACCCACAACGGGCGGCCTCGGCCTCGGCCACATTATACGCACTCCGACAAGGTCGGCGGGCGGCTGAGGAATACGCCTCTGACTTTAGGCGCTGGATGGGTGACACTCGTTGGAACGAGTTCGCCCTTTTACACCAGTTTCGTATGGGCCTATCTGAGGCTCTGAAAGACGAGCTCGCCCGGGTAGAGGTGCCCGAGATATTAGAGGACTTGATTGCACTCACTATTAAAATTGACCGTAGACTACGGGAGCGCAGATTGGAGAGGTCTGGTCAGGGTCGTGGAAATCCCTGGGGGTCATTTCAGGGATCCGGTCAACATACTAGGCCAAGCATCCAGAACCTGCCGCCTGAAGATGCTCCCGAACCCATGCAGCTAGGCCTGGCTCGGCCTAAACTATCGCCTGAGGAACGCCAGCGCAGACGCTCCCAGAATCTGTGCCTGTACTGCGGCGAAGCTGGTCACATGGTGCGTTCCTGCCCGCAGAAACTGAGTAAGTTCACTTCATCTTCTTTATCTGTTGGCGATATGACTCCGTCCCAGTACTTAGTTGTTCCCCTCTCCTTTCAGCTTTCAGAAAGGACCGTGGAGGTGACGGCCATAGTTGATTCAGGGGCATGCAGCTGTTTTGTGGATATCAATTTTGCTCACCAGCAGGGTATTCCCCTCCGCCCAAAGGAGAAGGGGTTTCACATCTTTTTGGCTGATGGTTCCCGGATAAAGTCAGGAGTAGTTAACCAGGAGACCCCTTCCATTATGACTTCCATTGCCGGTCAGCACCGGGAACTCCTCCGCCTGGATGCTATTGCATCACCCCTTTTCCCAGTCATTCTGGGGCTCCCTTGGTTGCGGGCCCATAACCCCCAAATTGACTGGGAAACTGGGGTTGTCTCGTTCCCTTCCCCATATTGTCGGGAACTGTGTCGAACTTCGGGCCCGGAGGTCCCCCAGGTCCTCCTGTGCTCTGAAGGGGAGGACAGCCTAAAACAAGTAATTCCTGCAGCCTACCATAAATTTCTTGATGTGTTCAGTGAACGGGGAGCAGATGCTCTACCTCCCCACCGCCCATATGACTGTCCTATTGATCTGTTGCCCGGTTCTGAAATTCCGTTCGGGCGAATTTTTCCCCTTTCTGAGCTAGAATTAGGGGTCCTGAAGGACTATATTGAGGATAGCCTCCGAAAGGGATTCATCCGTCCCTCCACTTCCCCAGCAGGTGCGGGGATCTTCTTTGTAGAAAAGAAGGACAAGACTTTGAGGCCATGCATTGACTATCGGGAGCTGAATAGGGTCACCATTAAAAATCGTTACCCATTACCACTGGTGCCCGAATTATTCCAGAGCCTGAAAGCTGCAGTAGTGTTTACCAAGTTGGACTTACGGGGAGCCTACAATTTGGTTCGCATAAGGGAGGGGGATGAGTGGAAGACGGCCTTCCGCACCCGTTTCGGCCATTTTGAATACCTGGTCATGCCTTTCGGGTTGTGCAATGCCCCAGCCACCTTCCAGCACTTTGTAAACGACATCTTTAGGGACTTCCTGGACATCTTTGTCATCGTCTACTTAGACGACATTTTGATTTTTTCATCCTCCCTGGGGGAGCACAGGGTACATGTAACAAAGGTGTTGGGGCGGTTGCGGCAGCACGGGTTGTACGCTAAAGCAGAGAAATGCTGCTTTGAACAGGCTAGCGTTACCTTTCTGGGTCTGATTATCTCCACCACGGGGGTCGCAATGGACCCTCAGAAGGTCTCAGCGATCCTAGATTGGCCTGAACCCACGGACAGGAAAAGTGTCCAACGTTTTATTGGGTTCGCAAATTTTTACAGGAAGTTCATCAAGAACTTCTCGGGTCTGGTCTCTCCCATCACTCAGTTAACCAAGCTTGGGACGCGATTCAGATGGACGCCCGAGGCACAGGAAGCTTTTGAAGCACTAAAAAGGTTATTTACCTCGGCACCCATTCTGGGTCATCCCGACGCATCCCTGCCCTACATCTTAGAAGTAGATGCATCTGAAAACGCGGTTGGCTCCATCCTTTCCCAGCGGAAGGGCGCCAAGGAATTACTTCACCCAGTAGCATTCTTTTCACGGAAACTTACCCCTGCGGAGAGGAACTACGACATTGGGGATCGCGAGCTACTGGCTATCAAAACCGCTTTAGAAGAATGGAGGTACCTGCTGGAAGGTGCCTCCCATCCCATCCTGATATTCACGGACCACAAGAACCTGGAATATCTGAGGACGGCCAAACGTCTACGCCCACGACAAGCAAGATGGGCATTGTTTTTCTCGAGGTTCCAGTTCCACATCACATACAGGCCCGGCTCAAAAAACACGAAGCCTGACGCGTTGTCACGCATGTACGAGGACACCAAGGAGATTCCAGTGCCCGACACTATTCTTCCTGCAGGAAATTTCTTGGCCCTTCAGACAAACCTTCACTCCGAGATCCTGAGAGCGTCCACAGCAATGTCCACCTCCGACGGGGCCCCCCTCCAGAACAAGGAGGGACTCCTATGGAGGGAGGACCGGATTGTGGTGCCAGAGGATGCCCGAACTTTAGTCTTGGGACATTGCCATGACCACCCACTGGCAGGACATTTTGGGTCGGTCAAGACCCTGGAACTTCTCCGACGTTCCTTCTGGTGGCCGGACATGGCCAAGGATTGTAGGAACTACGTGGGCTCCTGTGCCATCTGCCAGCGGAACAAGCCTTCAAGAAATAAGGCGTGGGGCCTGCTACGTCCATTGCCCATCCCTGAACGACCCTGGCAGAAGATCTCCATGGACTTCATAGTCGAGCTTCCACCTTCACTGAACCACACAGCAATTCTCGTGGTCGTGGACCGCTTGTCCAAGATGGCCCATTTCATCCCTTTACGGAAAACTCCATCAGCAGCCGAGACGGCGCAAGTCTTTATTCGAGAGATCGTTAGACTGCATGGGGTGCCCGAAGACATCGTCTCGGACCGTGGGGTGCAGTTTACCTCGCGGTTTTGGAGGGCATTGTGCAAGGCCCTGGATATCAAGCTGTCCCTTTCCTCGGCATTTCACCCTCAGACCAATGGCCAGACCGAAAGGACCAATCAGAGCCTGGAGCAATACCTTCGATGCTACACATCATTCTCTCAGGACGACTGGGTACCACTCCTCCCTTTGGCCGAATTCGCATACAACAACGCTTGCCATTCAGCAACTGGGCAGTCCCCGTTCTTCGCCAACTATGGGTTTCATCCTGTCTTCCTCCCGGACTTGGTCCCGGAATGCCCGATTCCAGCGACACAGGATGCACTGACCTTCTTCACCTCCAACAATAGGAAACTACAGGAAGCCATCCGTCGAGCCCAAGAAGACTACAAGAGGGCTTTTAATAGGAAGCGAAGAGGGGATCTGGTGTTGCAGCCCGGAGAGAAGGTTTGGCTGGCTACGTCAAACTTGAGGATGCTCTGCCCGTCAAAGAAGTTGGGACCTAAATTTATAGGCCCTTTTTGCATCAAACGAATGGTCAATGAGGTGGCTTATGAACTTGTTCTCCCTGAGACACTCAAGATCCACCCTGTCTTCCACGTGTCCCTGTTGAAACCAGTAGTCCCTGATGCCTTCCCGGAACGGGAATCCAGGCCCCCGGAGGCCGTGACGGTTGAAGAGGAAGAAGAATTCGAGGTGGAGGCAATCTTGAAGTGCAGACGAAGGGGGGGCCAGACCCAATTTCTCATCAAGTGGAAGGGCTACGGCCCTAAGGACAATTCGTGGGAACCAGCCCATAATGTCCATGCACCTAGGCTTGTCCGGGGGTTTCTTCGTGATCACCCGTGGTGGAGAGATCGGGTGGGCATCCGGAGGTTGCCCGTAGGGGGGGGGCAATGTCAGGGATCTCATCGATCCCCGCCGCGATGGGCTCGGCGCAGGCGCACTGCTCCACCCAGTACACGGGCACTAGGTCCGGGCCGGCCGCGGCGTTCGAGTTCGCGCATGCGCAGTAGAAGCCGCGGCCGCCCGCTGGGCACCAATGGCAGCGCAGGGCGGGATATTTAAAGGTCCCTGAGCTGTCATTTCATTGCCTTCTGGTCTTACCTGCTTCCTGTGTTCCTGTACCTGCGCCTAGTAAGTTTTTGACCCGGATTACTCCTGACTTTGCTGATTTCTCCTGCCCAGACCCTTGCTTGCCTGACCTCTCTCCCTGGATGCCCCTTATTAGATCTGACCTCCTGTTGCTGACCTGGCGTGTGACCCGACGATTCTCTGCCTGCTCCCTTGTACCTTACCGTCCTCTACAATACCGACTCGGCCTGTCTGACTACGCACTTGCTCAGCCATCCATCCATCCATCCCATTGGGGTCACCCGACCTCCTCACATCTGGCTCTCCCTGGTTGGAGCCCCTGGCGAACACCACTACCACTGACAGGTGTGCTCAGCAGAGGCGACCTGGTCGCGGGGTACTACAAGTCCATCCCCACCATCAGGGGCTCTGGTGAACAAGTACCCTGGGGCTTAGACTCCGCGCTCTGGGCGCGCCTGACCAGTGGAGTGCTAGTGGTGCCGCTCGGCGGTCCCTCACACTGTCCCTGAGTAACAATTCTGTGTCCCTCAGTAACGATTCTGTGTCCCTCAGTAACAATTCTGTGTCCCTGAGTAACAATTCTGTGTCTGTCCCTGAGTAACAATTCTGTGTCCCTCAGTAACGATTCTGTGTCCCTCAGTAACAATTCTGTGTCCCTGAGTAACAATTCTGTGTCCCTGAGTAACAATTCTGTGTCTGTCCCTGAGTAACAATTCTGTGTCCCTGAGTAACAATTCTGTGTCCCTGAGTAACAATTCTGTGTCTGTCCCTGAGTAACAATTCTGTGTCACTGAGTAACAATTCTGTGTCCCTGAGTAACGATTGTGTGTCCCTGAGTAACGATTGTGTGTCCCTGAGTAACGATTGTGTGTCCCTGAGTAACGATTGTGTGTCCCTGAGTAACGATTGTGTGTCCCTAAGTAACGGTTCTGTGTCCCTAAGTAACGGTTCTGTGTCCCTGAGTAACGATTCTGTGGCCCTAAAGTCTCTGTGGCCCTAACTCTGTCCCTCAATACAGACAGGTCTGTCTCTCTTGAATGACCGGAGGCTAATGGAGAATTCTAAAATGGCCGCAATTTATAGCTCCACCATTACACAGTGCTGGCTGGCTGGCTGCTGATTGGCTAATGCGATCACATGTCATGAATGAATGCATTATGGGTCAGCGCGCCTTGTCTGCGCGCCTTCCCAGAGATCCCCGCTCCGTCGCCACACGTCGCCGCCATTTTTGGGAAAATTTGATTCGTGCGTCCGAAGTTGGCTAATCTTTGGATTCGTCGCGAATCGAATATTTCCCAATCTTCGAAACGAATTCCACTTCGCCATGTTCGATTCGCTCATCTCTAATAAAGACATTGTGATTGAAGATCTTCTAGATCACATAGAAGGAGGACTCATCCATGATTTCATACATTTGTTTGGAAGGATAGAACAATCCTCAGAAGGGAACATGTAGGATGACAGGAAAGGCTCCTGACTGGTGAGATCCTCCAAACATAATGATGACATCCATGAACTGGAGCGAGCTCGTTGGGGTGATAAAGCCAATCTGGAAACACTGTGTAGACGTTCTCCAAGAACTCAACACACTCCAGGTGTGGAGAAAGTCTCCAGGTGGGTTTAGCCTGTCATTTATCATAGGTAGAAATGTCCACACATGGACTTCCACAGGGACCCCCAGACTACATATAGAACTTGGAGGTACCGGTAACATGGAACAGGAGTTGGTGTTGCTGGAAGACTGGTCAGATCAGTGGAGTTGATTGTAGATTTAGTCCTGTAGAACATCTGGTATATGGATACAAAGCCCCCCAGCTGAGAGTAAAGGGTGGAAATGGCTGGTGACCCCCAGATTTGGGCAATGATGTCATCACTATAAATGGATAAAACCCGCGCTATGTGTAACAACTCCAAACCTACAAAAACCTTCTAGCGGACTGCTGCTGTAACAAAGGGAAGGATTCCCTGTCATCTAGAAGAGCATTATGTGTCACAGCGCTGTCCTATTGTGTGTGCACAGAAATCATCACAAATACACTACAAATATGTGGAGACATTCAGAGATAAAGAGCTCGGGGCTCCAAATCCTATTCTCTGCACATCCACTGCTTCCACTTTACACCCACTTCATTGGTCTTATGGGGTTTATCAATAAATGAAGGAAACTGAACCGTGTGCAAATCCATCCACAACATAAAGTGCTTTGTGCTCAAGATGCTGCTCCCTGCACATCCACTGCTTCCACTTTACACCACTTCATTCATCTCATCAGATTTGCTGCTATAGGAAATCATTTAAAATGATCATAAAAACAATTCTGCAGCTAATTGGCCACTAGGATTACTTTTACATGAAAGCCGACCACCAGCTAATAAACCAGCACTAGAATGATGCCTGTAGCTGCAAGCATCCTCCCAGTATAACCACTCTAAGTCCAGCGACGTTCCAGTACATTGCTGGTCCATGTTGGACATATATGTACCAGCAGAGAACACGGACATACGATGAATCGGGTCTGCGGACCAATATGACTGCAATTCATTCTTTTCTGTAATGTCCATGTTGAGGGTTCGGCCCAAAAAGTTTTAATTTCATAAACGGTGATAGAGTTCCATGTGAATTGTGTGACAAGAGCTGAATTTGGGTGTCGCCATGTATTGTGGTGTATAAATTGCCTTGGCCCACAATTGGTACAAATCTTCTGTGAAGAACAGTGGAGGGGCTGAACACTAGTGCTGGCAGTGACCGGGCCGATCCGGCTAACACTGAGTATTGGGGACACTATACAAAGCCGGCACTAGTATAGTTCTGTTCATGATCAATATATTGATCCGTACAAACACTATACTAGTAATGGCGGTGATCAGCGACCTATAGCGTGAGTGCCACAGTGTGCGGCCAATCTAACGCCAGCTGACCCTGGCTGGGAGGGGCTTACTGACCCTGACACTATGTGATGTCACTAGTGGCAGGAATACAGAGATCAGTGAAACATTCTATATACTGACACTGTACTAATGGCACTGGCTGGGTGACGGGGCCATCAAAGGGTTAAATGTGCTAATCTATCGTGTGTGTGTACAATGTAGTGGTGCTTTTACTCGGTGCCGTGTTCTCTCTTCTCTCCCTGGACCAACCAGGGGGGGCAGTGGGGGGCGCAGGCGCATTGACACCCCAAAACAGGAAGCAATGCAGATTATGCCACTTTGCCAAGAGCTGCTGCTCGCCCACAAAATGCTGGTAAGTGGTTGGCAAGTAGGTAAAAAAAAAACATTAAAAAATTTTTAAAACAAAATTCATAATATATTTAACTTTTTTTAATACTTGTATCAGAATAGTAGGATGTTACCATAGTAACCATTGTACTACTGTGGGGGGGAGGGGGGTGATCAGGGATTTTGTTTCCACACTTTTCTTTGCAGGAGAAATAATGGTGATTTCTCCTGCAATGCAAAGCTTGCTGTCAGAACCGAACTCATTCATCAACTGTCATCAGTGAGTTAGCTTTTTGACAGCTCAAGATAGTGATCTGTGATTGGCTGGAGCTGGTCACATGGTACAGGATGCTGTGATTGGACCCATGTATCATGTGACAGCTGTGGGCCAATCACAGCTCACTAGGAGGAGAAGCAGAGCTGTTATGAATGAGATTGATTCATAATAACTGCTTTCATTGGGATCACCTAGAGATCACATGATCACCGGGTCACAATCACTGGGATCTTCATTCCCCTGTATCCGCCAGACACAGCAGTCGGGGGAGGGGAGCGCTGTGTGCCGGCTCGGGTGTGCGGTGTTCCTCCTTAGGAAAAACACATAGAAACAATGGATTCAGTCAGTGTGTGTGTTTCCTACAGATGGATCCAGTCATGGGAACCTACCAGAGAGATGTCCCCGTCCTCTGTATTCCCGGGATTCCACACAGGAAGGTCACACCATCCCTCACCATCATCAGGTAGATGATGACAATTATTGGTAGTTGTGATTTATACACAGCATGTTTGTTACAATGAATGTTTTATTATATCTTTCAGAGTGGAATCCTCGGGGATGATAATATTGATGTTAAAGAAGAGTATAAAGAGGAGGATGAGGAGTATGGAGTGATGGAGGAGTTTTCAGAAGGACACAAGGATATGATGGAGCCACCTAATACCAGGAACCCACCAGAGAGATGTCCCCGTCCTCTGTATTCCCGGGATTCCACACAGGAAGGTCACACCATCCCTCATCATTGCAAGGTTGGTGGGATGGAACATCTAGAACATGGACTTGAGGAGACAATGTGTGGATTTTGTGTGTGATGTCACAATCATAAATCTTGCATTTTTCAAATGATATTTTCTCTCATTTCCTTGATTTAGAGTGGAGATCCAATCGATATAGAATTTGAGGTGAAAGCAGAAGAAGAAGAGGCGTATGTGAGGGATGATCAGCAGTCTATGGAGGAGGATGGAATAACGGGGACATTTATAGAGGAGGACACTCCTACAGAGATCAGCACAGGTGGGTCATGAACACTAAATCCATTCCTCCACCCATACTGCTCACTGATTGGTCCAGAGTAGGGCGGGGACTGGGTGATATCAGCCTGTAATCCCCTGGTCACTTTCCTGAGCTGTGTTCCCCGTCCTGTATTCCTGGATTTCTCTCGGATAATCTTCCTTCTCTGTGCTGCAGACACAATTTATGTATCTAGACTGGATTTATGGAGGTTCTGGGGTTCAGCTGGCAGCAAAATGTGGATTTTTCCTCTAAGCATTGCATAATGTAGGCACCCAGGACATGTGACTGGGGTCTCCTGCCTTGTGCCTGACTCTTCCAGGGGACCTTCTCTGTTATCTGCTGGCTGTGCCGGGTGGAGGGATATGTCTGTAGTGTCTCAGACCCAAGTCACTGAGTGCAGTCTCAGGAGATGGGAGACAAGCAACCCTTTAAGGACCTTTAATTAATGAATACCAATATTATGAGTCCTGAACCCTGCACTATATACTCTATGTTGAACATTACATACTCCTGACCCCTGCACTATATACTCTATGTTGTACATTACATACTCCTGACCCCTGCACTATATACTCTATGTTGTACATTACATACTCCTGACCCCTGCACTATATACTCTATGTTGTACATTACATACTCCTGACCCCTGCACTGTATACTCTATGGTGTACATTACATACTCCTGACCCCCGCACTATATACTCTGTTGTACTTTACATACTCCTGACCCCTGCATTATATACTCTATGTTGTACATTACATACTCCTGACCCCTGCACTATATACTCTATGTTATACATTATATACTCCTGACCCCTGCACTATATACTCTATGTTATACATTACATACTCCTGACCCCTGCACTATATACTCTATGTTGTACATTACATCCTCCTGACCTCTGTACTATATACTCTATGTTGTACATTACATCCTCCTGACCCCTGCACTATATACTCTGTTGTACATTACATACTCCTGACCCCTGCACTATATACTCTATGTTGTACATTATATACTCCTGACCCCTGCATTATAGACTCTATGTTGTACATTACATCCTCCTGACCCCTGCACTATATACTCTGTTGTACATTACATCCTCCTGACCCCTGCACTATATACTCTATGTTGTACATGACAAACTCCTGACCCCTGCACTATATACTCTATGTTGTACATTACATACTCCTGACCCCTGCACTATATACTCTATGTTGTACATTACATACTCCTGACTTCTGTTCTCCCCCTCCCCCCACTGCTATATATACACATAATATGGAGTCACTTTTGTTACACCCATTTCCTCCCAGCTGGACATTTTATATTGGATGATGTGATTGGAGCACAGACTTTTACATGGTGATAATAATGTGATAACATCCTCCAACTTTGGACCCTTAAACAGAAAGTGATAATGAGGGAGGAGTCAATACCCCAATGATGGTGGTCTTCAGGATCAGTCCAGTCTTCATCTTGGTTGTTCTCCCCCCATCCTCACTCTCTGACCTCTGGTGGGGCTCAGCCCCGCTGTTCTTCGTAGACTAAATCATGGGCTAAATAAGGAAGTGCAGTACTTCTTGTGTTGGGAAGATGGCGATGAGTGATAGAGGGGGTGGGGACCCTCGTCCTATAATCCCCTCATCACTGTCCCTCCTATAAAAGACAGTTCTGGTTGTTTCCTCACTCTCTGACTAAGGTCCATGAATAAAGAAATGACCTGGTAGGAGATCAGAGGAGCCATTTCCTAGTTCCCTTGAGGGTGGAATTGTAAGCTCCTCAGAGACCAAGCTGCCTGATGTGGGTGGAGTCCTGGTTTGGGGGAACCAATCAGCTCCTGTCTAGTAATCCTCTTTGTCTTTGTTTTTTAGTGCATGGCCGGGAGATGAGGAAAACCTCCGAGGATTGTCTCACTTTGTCTCCAGACTGGAAAGTAGAAGATGAGGACATCACACAGTATAGTCCAGGAGAAAACCCGGCTCCCTCCAATGTCCATCCGGCACCACCCAGTGTAGATGGACCATCGGATTCCTTGTATCCTGAGGAGCCTCAGACTGTGCGGGACCGGGCCAGCCTTTCAACAGGGAAGAGCTTCTGCTGTCCAGAGTGCGGACAGTCCAGTGTTTGCAGACATCAGAGATCTCACACGGGGGAGAAGTCATATTCCTGTCCTGAGTGCAAGAAATGTTTTTCAAGGAAGTCCAACCTTTACAGACATCAGAGATCTCACACGGGGGAAAAGCCGTATTCTTGTCCTGAGTGCGGGAAATGTTTCTGTTATAAATCCCATCTTAATAGGCATAAAAGTTCTCACACGGGGGAGAAGCCGTATTCCTGTCCTGAGTGCGGGAAATGTTTTTTGAGGAAGTCCCATCTTTACACACATCAGAGATCTCACACAGGGGAGAAGCCGTATTCTTGTCCTGAGTGCGGGAAATGTTTTTCACAAAAGTCCCATCTTTACATACATCAGAGATTTCACACGGGAGAGAAGCCGTATTCCTGTCCTGAGTGCGGAAAATGTTTTTCAGATAAGTCCAATCTTTACGCACATCAGAGATCTCACACAGGGGAGAAGCCGTATTCCTGTCCTGAGTGTGGGAAATGTTTTTCAGGGAAGTCACATCTTTACGCACATCAGAGATCTCACACGGGGGAGAAGCCGTATTCTTGTCCTGAGTGCGGGAAATGTTTTTCACGGAAGTCCCATCTTTCCAGACATCAGAGATCTCACAATTGTGTGAAGCCACTTTCTTGTCGTGAGGGAAGTCCTGTCTTCCTGTACATCAGGGGTCCCATACAACCCTGGAGGTGTATTAGTGCCGTGAGTGCGGGAAATGTCTTCTAGATGAATGTTGCTGGACATCCCAGCTCTCATGTGGGGAAGAAGCACACCCTGATATACACCTCAGATATACTCCATGGCTGATCTTCATCATGGAAGAAACCGTTGATAAGGATATCAGGGGTCACCAAAGACATGGTCCTGACCTGTGATTGGCTGAGTACGTTTTGTGGTGGGAGATTTCACAAACACTTGGAGGTCTATTTAAAAATAAATGGTTCTACCTCCTGTATAACTGACACTTCCACCCCCTTTCCTGACCAGGACGACTGGTAACTATCAGCACTCTCACACTTTGAATGACAATTACACAGTCATGCAACATTGTACCCAAATTATATTTTATCATTTTCTTTCACACAAATAGATATTTATTTTGGTGGCATTTAAACACCACTTTTTACCATTTTTCTTGTTTCTTGTTTTTACAAATAAATGGTCTTTCCTTATAGATGTAGACAAAGGTGTATTCTGCGCCATTTCTTGGGTACAATAACCCCAATCAGTGTCTATGATTCAGTGTGTAGGAGAGTTATAGAGTCTACAAACTATGGGATAGATGTCTGAAAATCCATCATGTCTGATGACGGCAGATCTCATTTCTGAGGATCAAAAACACCAGAACGGTACAAATTGTCAGAACTTTATCTGTGAGGAAATAATCCGTATACAATTCATGGAAACAGGCGGGATCTGGAATGAAGGAGATTCCCTACTAATTCTCACAAAGTAACCGACATCCCAGTTCTGTATTTGTGATAATTGGAAGACAAAATAAAACACAATAATGTGCAGAAATATATATTTATTAATAATATAAATCAGTACAAAATGGGGATGAAATCTAATAGGTGATGATAAATAATAAACAATACAAGATAACAGTACAATGATCTAATCCACAATAATGGGGAGAAATACAAGCCAGCAATTACTTCCAAATATTAATGAATTACATCCAACTGTCTGGAAATGTCGTGTAAGAAATCAGTAACTCAGCAACCTCAGACCCATCTCCCTGCTCCCATTTACATCTAAACTCCTCGAGCGCCTCGTCTACACCCGCCTAAGCTCTCACCTCAACGACAACAACCTCCTCGATCCCCTACAGTCTGGCTTCCATCCCCTACACTCCACCGAAACTGCCTTACTCAAACTCTCCAAAGACCTGCTAACCGCCAAAGCTAATGGCCACTATTCAGTGCTCCTACTCCTTGACCTCTCTGCGGCCTTTGACACAGTCGACCACCCCCTCCTCCTCAAAAAACTACACTCCCTCGGCCTCAGAGATTCTGCTCTCTCCTGGCTCTCATCCTACCTGTCACAACGCTCTTTCAGCGTACCTATAATGCTACCACCTCCCCCTCTCTGTTGGGGTCCCTCAAGGCTCCATTTTTGGGCCCCTTCTCTTCTCCATCTACACCTCCTCCCTTTGCCAACTCATACACTCTCACGGCTTCAACTACCACCTCTATGCCGACGACACACAAATCTATCTCTCAACCCCCCACCTCACCCCCTCGGTCTCCGCCCGAATCACACACCTACTGAGCGACATATCAGACTGGATGTCGCTCCACTTCCTTAAACTGAACCTCTCCAAAACCGAGCTCCTTGTCTTCCCCCCAGCCCGGACACCACCCCCCATTGACTTCTCCATCATATCCAACAACGCCACCATCAAACCCGCCCCGCAGGCCAGAGTACTTGGTGTCATTCTGGACTCCAACCTATCCTTCCAGCCCCAAGTCCAATCTTTAACAGACTCGTGCAGACTCCACCTCCGCAACATCGCCAAAATCCGCACGTTCCTAACCCCAGAAACCACTAAACAGCTCATCCACTCCCTCATCATATCACGACTCGACTACTGCAACTCCCTCCTCACTGGCCTGCCTCGCCGCTGGCTATCCCCGCTTCAGTCCATCCTGAATACGGCTGCCAGACTCATTCACCTTTCCAACCGCTCCGTCTCCGCCACCCCCCTCTGCCAATCCCTCCACTGGCTTCCGATTGCGCAACGGATCAAATTCAAAATCCTTACACTGATGTACAAAGCCGTCCACCATACTGCCCCAAACTACATCACTGACCTAATATCCAAGTACCACCCAACACGCACACTCCGCTCCTCACAAGACCTCCTTCTCTCTAGTTCCCTGGTCTCCTCCTCCCATGCCCGCCTCCAGGACTTCTCCAGGGTGTCACCCATCCTCTGGAACTCCCTGCCCCAACCCATCAGATTATCACCTACTTAGGAAGGAATCAGCCTTTCAGCATTACCATACCGCCATTTTGTCCCTTAGCCTAAAAGTAGCCATCTTGTGCTAAGAATTAGTAAAGGCCATCTTGTTTAAATGATAGCTTAAGGTAAGAATTATTTCATATTTGTTAAAACATTGTATATTCTCTGTCTTTAACTTAAAAACTAACTTCCTCTTTCTATTGTATGTTATCTTTTTTCAAGAAACTCTAAGGTTCCTCTTTTGTCTTATATTCTCAAGAAACCTAAAGAACTTCCTTTTTCTCTTAAACTCCAAGTTCTCTTTTTTCTTCTTATCAGGTTAAACTGAAAAGTTAGTGGTGAGGCAGCATCCTGAGTATATGTTAAAAATAAATATTTCTTTTTCTTAAGAACTTGGAATTTACATAAGTGTTTAAGAGTTCAAATATGACGTATATCAAAAATGATTGGCCATGACTGACGCATGTAAAACTTGATTGGTTTATGCATATCTGATATTTGATTGGCTTCTATATTTTATGCATTGTTTGAAGTTTCTTATATAAGCTGAAACACGGAAGAATAAATTCAGTTCATTCTGAGATACCACCTTGTGTCTGCGTTTCCTGTGTGTCTCAGAGTGGGCTCCAGGCCTGAGGACAGTCACTGATCAAGCCTGGGACTGATGGGGGTCAGTGTCTTGAGAGAGATGAGAGTCTAATTCCTTTCAGCTGGGGGCTCGTATCCGGGATGAAATAATCACCCTTCGGTAGGTAATCAATCTGTCTTGCCGTAAGGCTGTGATAAAATTTCAGGCCCTTTGTTGCACTGGACCTTGCATCATAAGACGCCAGTGGCCAGGCGCAGTGTGCTTTTTGGAAGCACCAGGTCTTTTGGGAAGACCAGAGCACTTTGTAGAAGTGCAAGTCTCTTAGAGAAGGGACTAAAAGAGTTTCTTTGAGAAGAAACCAGGGAAAGTCCGGGTTGATCAGTTTTGTCCTGCAATTCTTTGCTTTTCTTCCTATCGCATAGAAGTATAAGATAATTTGTTTGTGTGACACAAGTCCCCAGGTGGTAAGTGTATGGGCCAGCGGTTACTGAAGGTTTTGTCAACTTCCGTT